>NC_061097.1:60113946-60118795 GCF_015104395.2 Macrobrachium nipponense | reverse complement strand
TACTACATTTCAACTAAGTTTAGTCAGATTAGGATTACTTTTGGTATAAACAGTGCAGATCAATTCTGCTTTTTGTGGAAATCAACTTTCTGGCTGGATACATTTTTCATAAAATTTACTATGAAGCTGCCCTACAAAAAGAGGTTAAGAATGTACATATTTTCTAGAGAGCAACGAACACTATCAGGAATGTTCCACAAGACTGCAGGCTGCGTTATGGAAAACGCTGGGCACACGAGATCTACATATAAGGTAAAATGAAAGAAACTATTTAGTGTTGGAGCTGCAAGACTTTTGTTGAACAATGAACAATTTACGGTGCCACAAGATGTGCTGAAGTGCAGTGGGATAAACACTGAATTTCTAATCAGTTTTTTCTCCCATGTATACATAATATTTTTTATTCTTATTCCCATTATTTTATGCTCATACTTTTTTTTTCTAAAAGTTGTGATTCCTTTTTTCCTCAGGTGGATTCAATGTCGCTAAAATGGGAATTTTGACTTTTATTTCCTGAACATATTTACTTTCTGAGTTTACAGAAAATAGTGATATCTACGTTAGCTATTGTGACTAATTGTGGGAACTGGTGTGGTAATAATTTGAAATTAGCCTGATTTTCCATTCATTTCATTTTCTTTATCAGCCTCGACAACGTCGGCAGTAAACTTATTGTACAAGATTCTTGGTCCTTCATTTCACCTTGTGTGAAAAAGAGCAATAGTTTCCTTCTCACTCGGAAGACCGGGGTTCGGCCTCGTGGTGAGCCAGAAAATCTATTTCAGTGAAACTCGTTCCCATGTTTCCGTGAAACATGTTCCCATGTCATAAAAACACGTTTCCCATGTGTTCATTTATATATATATATATATATATATATATATATATATATATATATATAATATTATATATATATATATATATATATATATATAACATTCATTGAATAGAATGGCTTTTTCACTGTTTATCAGCTTTCTTCACTTCATTGTTCAGGTTACTAATGGACACATAATGGGGTTCTTCCATTTACTCCAGTATTTTTATATGCGACACCTGTTTCGTCAACCTATACGTATTGACGTTATTAAGCGTACTGTCGGCGTACCAGAGGCGATTCTAGGGGGGCTCATGGGGGGGGCGGGGGGGCAGCTGCCCTCCCAGATTTTGGCCATTCCCCTGGTTCGCCCCCCCCCCCCCCCCCCCCTCCCCCCAGCTTTTTGGTGGTGAAATATATATATAGAATTAATCATTATTGAATATAACAATAGCCACTAACTAGTCACATAAAATTGGGCTGAGTCTCTCAAGAACGTGATGCAATGTTCTTTGTTTTGTTTGTAGGCACTTTGCATCACCTTCTTATGGCAATGTAGACGATGCATTTGTTAAGAGTGGCTTTAGACGATGGAAAAAGGCACAAGGAAAAGATGGGGTCATTGCAAAGCACCTGAGCTCATATATCCACAAATCCTCCTATACTGCAAGGATTGACTACCAACACAATAAAACTGATAAAACATCCATTAAACAGAGTATAAGTGAGGGCTATCAGAAGAAAGTCCGTGAAAATCGTCATTACATAAGAACTCTTGGTGAGATTATACTCCTGACAGTAACACAAAATATAACACAAAGAGGTCACAACAGAGAACGTGACGATGAACAAAATCCAGGAAATATCCGTAAACTTCTTAGATTCATTGCCAAACATGATCCTGTTATAGCTGAACGTGTCAAAATTGGTCCAAAAAATGAGAAGTTCACCAGTTCTGCAATACAAAATGAAATGATTGATACATTTGCATCAATTGCGAAGGAAGGAATAGCTGAAAACATAAAATCCTACCATTACTTTTCTGTTCAAGCGGTAAGCCAAGGATGTGAGCAAAACTGAGCAATTAGCACTTGTAGTACGATTTTATGATGAAATATCACACTATATTCAGGAATGTTTTATTTCCTTCACTCCAATATCTTCATTGGATGCTGCATATATCACAGACATAATGCTGAAAACTTTAGAAAAATCAGACTTATATTATAAATCTTCTCTTGTTGGCTTTGGATTTAATGGAGCATCAGTCATGAGTGGAGGAATTAGTGGCGTTCAGAAACTATAAAAGAGAAAGCATCATTTGCTTATTATGTTCATTCTTATGGTCATAAGCTCAATTTGGTTTTGACAAGTGTTGCAAAGAATGTATCGCAAGCATCTGAATTTTTCAGTCTTCTTGAAGAAGTCTATATCTTAGTTAGTAATGCGGTGGTTCATGAGAAGTTCCTTTCTTTACAGCGTGAAATGTTTCCCGAAAAACAAATTCCAGAACTTCAGCATCTCAGTGATACTCGCTGGTGGTGTCGGGCTACCTCCTGTGAAAATGCTTTATTACGTCTGGAATGTATTAATAAGACTTTTGAAGGAGACTTCTGCAGATGATACTGGAGCTCGAGCTGTATCTGCTAGAGGTGTACTTGCTCAGATGGATGCAGAATTTGTTTGTTTATTGGAGTTTTTTTTCTCTGAAATTCTGGGAAAATAAATAAAGTATCTCAGCACCTGCAGGACAAACAGACAGACCTACCTTGGAAAAGCAGCTAAAATTATTTCTTGTCCTCGTGAAGATTTAGCTGATGTAAGCAACTCCAACTTAATTGAGAATTACTCTAATAAGGTTGACGAACTCTGTAAAAAATGTGACATTTCACAAACAGTGACAAGAAAACGTTCAAGAAAACCTCGACACCTCCGTGCACAACACGTCACAATCTTGTATGAAGTAATAGACTGTTTAAATAGTAAATTAGATTGTCGTTTTTCCAAAGATTCATGTATGATCTTCTGTGGCATTTCAGCTCTCTGTCCTGAAAGACAGACGTTCCTACATGAGGATGACTTGAAGTCCTTTGCTTTATCATATTCAGTTAAAAAAAGGGATTTAAAACACGAGCTACCTTTAGTCAAGAAATTGCTCAAGAAAGAACCTCAGCCACCTACATCACTGGTGGAGTTTTTGTCATTTTTATTCATCCATATAAATCTGCCTTGATTGCTTATACAAGTTATTATTGATATCTGTAACACTTCCTGTTACTAGCGCTTCTTGTGAAAAAAAAGTTTTTCCAAAATGAAAAATAGTAAAAACATTTCTTAGAAAATTCAATGACTATTGAGAGACTAAGTAAAACACTGCATTATTATCAATTGAAAGTAAACGGGCTGAGATAGTGACTTAGAAAGTTTGTAGATGAGTTTGACAGCCGACATGACAATCGTAGAATCAAACTGCACTAAACATTTTGAGAATTGTCCCGACATCGTCTATATCTGTTTTGTGTTCAAATGTGTATTATAAAAACTTACCATACTTTAATAATTGCATATTGTTATGAATTGTATATAGTTTTGAATGTCTAAACAACATTTATGTCATTAATTAATACCTTTCCTTACTTTGTTCAAATGTGCATTATACAAACTTGCCATTCTTTAATAATTGCATATTGTTTGGGATTGCATATAGTTTTGAATGTCAAACCAGAATTTTCAGATGGTCATGACATGGTCCATATCTGTCTGTTCATTTCATTAGTTAATACCTTTCTTTAATTTGTGCAAATGTGTATTACACAAACTTAACATTCTTTAATAATTTGCATATTGGTTGGGATCGTATATGGTTTTGAATGTCAAACTGAACCTTTTCAGAATTGTCATGACATGCCTCATGTATATTTGTTCATTTCATATAGTTACTACCTTTCTTTATTTGGTTCAAATGTATATTGTATTAAATTTTATACATACTCCCATTCTTCAATGTTTGTATATTGTTTGGAACTGTATATAGTTTTGAATGTTAAATTTTCATATCATGTTAGTCAGGTAAAATATCAGATGGATGCTTTACAGTTGTTTTGCTTAGGAATCAAACAAAATTTTATATGACCTTTGACCTTTAGCCAAATTCATTCTTCCATGAGTTTCAAAATTTTTCCAAAATTGTAATTATTTTTACAGTCACCTTTCCTATGATGCCCACCCAACAATTATCTTTGCCCCAGAGTTGCCCCCCACTTTTTGAGGGGTAGAATCGCCACTGGGCGGTACTGATACAAATATGAACCTGCATGCGTTTTTGTGACGTCATGAGGACGGAAAGGTAGTACAGTTTCCAGATACCTAGTTTTAAAGTATTTACAAAAGACTATAGTGAAACATAAATTAAGACAAATGAATAAAATATGTTAACAACAGAAATTATATCAAAAGCTGAAAGGAAGTTATTATAATCACATTATACTAATATATATTATTATTCTATATATGTTTAATTCACTGAATGTCAGTGTGCGCTCCTGTCTGCGTGTGGTGGTCTTGTTCCACGCGGTTGAAGGGCTGCCTCCTACACGAGGGCAAGGATCTGTCTGCCTCGTGTTGGATGTTAAGATTGGGGAGTTGCATGGCGATGCTGACTGCTTCTTGATATTCAATAACGATTGTAGTTGCCTTCCTTGTGTATTATTTTGGTGTTTGTGAGAAGTTCTTGTAGGGATGGTTTTTTTTATTGTGGGTATCCACAAAGTGCTGGTGAATGGCGCCTTGGTTTCTATGGGCCTGCATGCGACGTTTGAGTGTAGTGGTTGTGTGTCCGATATAGCATTTTTGGGGGGACTGACATTGCTCGTCAGCACAGACAAACTTGTATACTATATCAGATTCTACCTCTTTCTCCGTCGATGGGCCGTACTATTTTCCATTATCTGTTTAGTACTCGCCCAAGGTGAGTCAAATTTATTTTACCGAGTTATTACTAGGGCCTGGAGAGCCACTGTATTCCGTGTGTTT
>NC_061097.1:60086446-60103946 GCF_015104395.2 Macrobrachium nipponense | reverse complement strand
TCTCTCTCACGTCTGCAAATCTATGGGAGAGTACGTCTTAGTATTATCATGCAAAAAGAAACTTTAGAATATCTCTTCCATCTTTCTCACTCTCATTTCAATCATTCACACATGAAATTGCTAGATGTTGGATAAATGTTGAATAAGCACATTCTCTCTCTCTCTCTCTCTCTCTCTCTCTCTCTCTCTCTCTCTCTCTCTCTCTCTGTAGGGCAACTAAGATTTTTTGCGTCGATTTTGAGAACCTTGAAGTATATTTTTCCGTTTGTTTTGGTACTGAGCTTCTCCAAAAATATTCTCTTATCGCCATTCTTTTGTTTATCATCTCCATCTTCATGCTCATTACGTTCATTATTACCATAATGCTCATAATTATCTCCTCACCCTTATTACCAGTATTATTATCATCGTCACCCCTATTTTCCTGTACATTGTTAAAACTTAATGGCCGCATCACTCACAATAAATCATTTCTATTCTTCTTCAAGACTTAATCATAGATGGTTGTCAAGGCTAAATATTTTAGTCAACATCAAGACAAACTAAACAACCAAATCTAACAATCATCAACCATGTCTTGAGTCTTCCTCTTGAACACCAGTCTGAGTGGCAAAAACATCATCGTTTGTGAATTAATTGAAAATCGATATTGTTTTTAGTTGCTTGAATCATCCAGCTGGTTTAATGTCATTAAAGTAGACATTCCTGAAGTGAATGGAAGAATTTGTGGAATAATGTAAACATACTTATTATCTTTTCTAGTGTGCATACTTGTGTAGTCATATAAAACAATTGAAGAGAAGTATCATGTTTTGAGCAAGTAACCAAAATGAAGAGAGTTCGTCTAAGAAAAAAAGGTAAAAAGAAATCAGGACTGAAAAATCACCCGAAAATAGAAGTGATTAGTAAATGTATAAGGTAAGGAGAGCATCGTTAAAGAATGCATTTAAATTTTGAAGCAAAGATATTTCAACTGGATATTTATGTTTTTTTAAACAAACTGTACGAATAGATGACCCCTTATGTATTGACAATTAACATATTTGTGATTCTTTCTCTCTGCAATCTTTTATAAATTCCTCCTCAAGTAATATCGCCTTCCATTTCCTTCGTCGCTCGCCATAAAAAAACGTTAGCTATGTGGCGCCAATTCATTACGTAAATAAATCATCATATCATTGAACATTCAATTTGAACTTAGATATCTAACAAACTTGAAGAACCAACATCAGAAATCTGCATTCCATAACAAGTGAAGAAAAGTTATATTCACTGGTTTAAGAACTACAAACAATTAATATTATCCTCTCTCTCTCTCTCTCTCTCTCTCTCTCTCTCTCTCTCTCTCTCTCTCTGTCATTTCCATATCTTTTGGGAAAATGTTTAGTCCTGCGCTGTATTTATCGCCATGACGTAGCCACCAGCATGGATGATTAAACCAACATTAGAACTAATTAAAAGCTCTTCGCTGTCGTGTTTGTAGTGATTTTAGGTTTTAGGACATTTGGTACATAGGTTATATTAACTGAAGAGAGATTTAATATTTGTATGTAGCGTTTGAAATAAAGATTAAAATATAACATAAAGTACTCAATGAATTATTAAAATGCAGTACAGTTAAGGTTTACTCTTTAGTTCTCATTGTAGCAAGGCATTGTAATTATCAGTAGTTGCAGAAGTGGTGGTAGTTGTAGAAGTCTCAGTATTCAAAACAAACTAACAGAAAAGAAAGTTTAATAAAGAAAAAGGGGGAACAAAGAAAAATAAAATGAAAAAGGCAATCAAAATAGAAAATAAACAACAAAAGAATACTGGGAAGAACTATATCTCCCGTCGCCTGCTTGTCAATACGGCAAAGATATTACTCATATTATGATACATATCGTTGAAATGATAGTAAATAATGCCCATCTGGAAATTTGCTATCTATTCCTCTTAGGACAAAGACGGACCTCCTTTATGTTTGAAATATCAAGAGCATCAAATAAGAAAACACACCGAAGAAATGGATTTGCAAGCGGAGTTTCCCAGAATATAAAAAGGACCATTTTTTGGCAAAGGTTTTTCTTAGGTCGGAGGAGGAGAGTTCTTGCTCTGGAAGGATGTAAACTTGTATTAAAAATTATATATTGTATATGGTAGATAGCAATGACTGAATGGCGACTTTACTCCATTTCAATTTTGCCAAAGATTCTTTTTATTATTAGCAATGAACATCTTCCTATGAATTTTAAATGGCCTTTGTCGTAAATTAATCCATTAATCATATTGCTTTTTGAGATTTTGATAAGAATGCTATGACATAAAGAGAAAATCATTTTAGCTTTCTGTAAAAGGAAACTATTGGGTGGGCTTTGTCCGTCCGTCCACGCTTTTATATGTCCGCCTTCAGACCTTAAAAACTACTGAGGTTAGAGGGCTGCAATTTGCTATGTTGATCATCCATCCTCCAATCATCAAACATACCCAATTGCAGCCCCTAACCTCAGTAGTTTTTGTTGTATTTAATGTTAAAGTTTGCTTTACTCGCGCTTCTGTCATCGCTATAGGATAGGGCACCACTAGGCCGTGGTTAAAGTTTCATGGGTTACAGCTCATAAAGCATACCGAGACCATCGAAAGCAATAGAATGGAGTATGCGAAGCACATTCCTGAATGTATTGCTTGTATGTACGGCCAAAGGATACTCTACTCACCCTGACATCTGGGAAGAGTGTGTGAATGGCGTCTTTGGGGTCCAAAAGAGTGGAGTGAATTTCACAGCCATCGGAGTTGAGCAGGCCCAAGAGCATGTTAACAAAACACACAAACAGACGGAGGAATTGATGGGATCAACACCAGTCCAGAAACCCTGCTCAAGTATTGCCTGAGTACAACCGAGCTTTTGCGTTTGTTCAAGGAAACTGAAGAAATGCTTGGTTTGGCATTTGATGATCCAACTCGGCACCATAATCTGTCACAGACAAAACTTCAGCAGCAGGAGAAACAAGTACACTGCCTGAAGGAAGTTCTGCGCAAATCAAATCCTTTTAAGATAGGAGAAACAAGTTATGGTACAGAACATAAGCTTGTACACCTCACTAAAAATATCTTCATCTAGGAAAATGTGCAGGAAAATATTGTTGGCACGGTGGAACGTGGTTCATCTGTATATCAGAAGTTTGTGGACGAACAAATTTGCAGTAATCCGAACCTCTGGGGAAAGATGATGAAAGTGAAACATCTAGGCTGGAACAACAACAACAAATCCACTTGCACAAAGATTGGAGGAGAACAGGTTACTTTGAAAGTTTCAAACTCATTGATGCCAAGACTTCTGATCTTACCTGATCATCCAGAGATGTTGACTTGAGGGAAGCTGTCAGCACATACAAGTTTTCCCCAGTCAGTCACATGCTGATGCCACCAGATGGCTAGTTGCATCCATGCAACGTAAAAATCACAGCTTATTCACCATCTGGAGAACCATGGATCAGCTGAAAATAGCCAAGCTGATGCGCCTTTACTGGATGACTTACTACTTGATAGAGCTTCTATTATCATCGAGGCCATGGCAGTATTTCTTAAGATGGCCGCTTTCAAGGACAAAATATCATCATGTGGAGACTTGGCAGAGTATTTCGTCAATGCCTTCCTCTCCAAAAGTCGCCCTTACTCGAAGAACCGTGTTGTTTTACCAATACTGCCAGTCCTCATTGAAACAAGTAACAAGACAGTGTCGCAGTTGAATCAAACTTTCCAGGGGAAAAGAATACAAAGTCAACAGAAACACGCATATTAAAGGTCTCAACAAATTCCTCAGTAGTACCAAGATGAAAGAGCTTCTGACAATATTCTTAACCCAACAGATTGTTGTCAACTGCAGAGCAGACATAACCATTATCACTTGTCAAGGCTTCCAGCCCAACACATCTGGCAGTTGTCATGCTAACAAGCATGATGAGGTGAATATGTTGCTGATATACTACGTCAGTGAAGCATGCAAACTTGGACTTACTCTTCACATCTGCTCCCAGGACACAGAATTTGGCAGCCTTAGGCGAGGATGCAGCTATGACATTGGTCACTGGAACCAATTGACGTGCACTACCTTTGCAGCCTATCCAAAATGCACTTTGTGAGGAACGTGTTCAAGCCTTGATGGGATTTCATGCCTAAGCGGGTGTGACACAACTGGAGGGATATTCAGCAAAAGCAAAATTTTATGGTGGAAGGCGTTTATGGACTGTGGTGATGACATTGTTGGTACACTTGCTCGTTTGGGACATGAGAGTGAACCACCCTGTGAAGTGCTGGGTCATTGAGAAGCATTCATCTGCAAGCTACTCGGTCCAAGAGTGTAAGTATTAGTCAAGCGACAACATTCAGATGGTTTCATTTTCGTGGGCTCAACACCAAGCAAGGAATCCAGAAGCTTCCCCCAACACAAGGATCATTACATGAGCACATACGACGAGCACATCACCACTGCTTAACCTGGAGGCAGGCCTTAATTCCACAACCAACCATTCCAGCATCAACTGAATTTGGATGGTTGGTTCGTCAGTTGCACTTCGGAACATTTCGTTCCCAATTTAAGCAAAATACCTCTGGCTACAGAGTGCCATCTTACAGTTGGTTCAGTGTGAATGCACAAAGAGTAAATGTAATGGGCGATGTTCCTGCCGCAAAAACCAAATGCCCTGTACAGAGTTGTGCAAGTCGGATACAGATGGATGTCAAAACTTGCCTGATGTGGCTGAAGCTACTGACGAATCTGACACTGAATGAGCATCAGACTTGCCATGAAATTGTCTAAGGAACAAAACATATTATTGTTCTTTTATTTAAACAATCAAAGTGCCTCATTTTTGCAACAGTGGTTAACTGTCATACTGTTATTTGATGAAAAAAAAAAAGTGTCTAAATCTGATAGCAAGTAAAAGTATTATATAAACGTATATTACAATAATTTCTTCTCACAAAATTTGACTTATAATAAGATACTAAAGAAAATATCGTTTTACATATTATATTGATATGCACAAATAAAGGGTACATCATATTTCACACCCCCTTAAACACTCTTACAGTTCGAAACTTGGGCAAATTGCGGCCAAAAAAAAATGTCTGTTTTTGGCAAAACCTCCTGATCTTCTTTAACAGGCTAAAAAAATGTCAATATGACCTCAGATAAAATACCAAACATATTCCTCTTGCTCCTAGTACTCTAGGCTAAACAAAAACACCCACATTAGCAAAAATCTACATGAATTTTCCACGAAAGAAAACTCGATTGCGCCTAATAAACTTCGGTACATTTCTTTCTTGTTTTTAATTGAAGAGTGTCGTACGAATTTTCATAACATGTTTAAAAGCGAATGAAGGTGAATGGTCAACTACAACTCTGCTGCTTGTGTGCTGTCAGCTCTAGAGATATTTAGAGCGTAAAAAAAAGAAAAAAACTCATAATCTTCAACGGAATGAATATGTAGCTTTCGGCTTCATATCGAATATTCTGCTACACAGCAAAAGCAAAAAATTACTATTATCTACAAGTTCTGTCGGTTGGAAATACCTTTGTTGTTTTAATATTTTTTTACACGAGCCATGGATCGGAAATCAGCGCCGGGAAATCTGTATGTAAAAAATTATTCCAAATAGAAAAACACATGAATTATTCAACACTAAATGGAATATTTTCATCCAGATTTCAGGAGAGGGGGAACTGCTGCTCATCATTTGTGTTATGTCGACATCATATCAAAATACGACCTACTCCACTGAATTAATACATACATACATATACACATACACACACACACACACACACACACACACATATATATATATATATATATATATTTATATATTATATATATATATTATATATATATACACACACACACATATATATATATATATATATATATATATATATATATATATATATATATATATATATATATATATATATATATATATATATAATGGTATAAGCTACGAAGAGTTTCAGCAAGATCTTTCGACTCAACGTCCTTTACTCAGCAGATAAACTGACTTACATGAGGAATTGCCAGTACAGGAAAGGTCGTATAACTGACAGATAGGGATTATAAGGAGATTAGTACCTAGAATTCGGCACACCTGGAGAACGAGTAACCTTCTCAAACAACCATAAGCATGGGTACAATTTAAAGAAAACAAAAAGATTAAGTCAATCTGGTCAGACACAAGGACAAGACAATTAAAGTATTATATAGGGCGACAGCTATTCAGAACTTTGGTAAACAAAAACTTATTCATAATACATATTAAACATATATACACAAGAAGATATCTCTAAGGCAACTAATTTGTATTCTAGTGTGTAATCATATCTTTGAGGTCATTCTTAAACATGTTACAAATACAAGGGTCTAAATGAAAAAGGCCATGACTAATATTAAAATTACAATGGAAAGTAAGTTGTATTGAGGCAGATTCTAAAAGATTTCGTGATAAGACATCTTTTGGCCTTGCAGTTACTGAACTACCAATCCAATTTATTCGGTGGTTATTTTCACTTAAATGAATGAATATTGCATTAGATGTTTGCCCAGATTTTACAGAATATTTATGCTCGTTTAATCCTACTTCTAAGCCCTTGCTCGTTTGTCCGAGATAAAAAGAGGGACAATCCATACATGGAATGTTATATATTATGTTGCTGCTTTTCCTGGGGCCATTTTTTATTAACATTCATTTTAGTGTTATTATTGGAAAAAACAAGGTTGACCTTAAAGGCTTTTAACAATGATTTAATGGTTTCAAATCCGTTAAAATAAGGCAAACTGAGAATGGTCTTAGAATTTTCATTCTCCGTGATACTTACACTATAAAACTTTTTGTGGTTTTTTTTTATAACAAATATCTAATATATGTGAAGGATAACATAAATCTTTCTCTGTTTTTCTTATGTATTCAATTTCTTGATCCAAATATTGGGGACTGACAATGCACAATGCTTGTAAAACCATAAAAGAAAAAATTGATATTTAGATGTTAAGATGGTGGCCTTCTGAAAAGTTCAAGGTATAAAAACAGTAACAACTATTCCCGTCTCCTATATTTCTCTCTCTCGTTTTTTTTTTTTTTTTTTTTTTGCATATGTAACGTAACTCTTGAATACTGTACATGCAAATGCCAATTTGTTAACATAAAATAAGAATAAATAAATAATAATATTCTTCATTTTCGAGTTCATTACGATTGAACTTACAATATGAAGCATTCGGTTTGATACTCTGGATGGGAGTTCGAATCTTGCCACTGACTCCAGAATTAATTGATATTCGAATTTGAACGTCTAAGGCTTTGTAGTGACAAGGTTATCCAAGATGTGTGAAGATTTTCTTTTTGTCGTTCATTAGAAAATGTGTGAAAAATTCAAGACATCAAGAGAGCATTGTGGTTATTGCAATCACTACCGTAGCTAGTAAAATTTGACCAGCATGATGTATATTACATCATTCTGATATTCGGTAGAGGGACCGCTTGATTTCCGTTGATTTGTATTTTATTCATTTAAAGCTGTTCCTCTGGTTGGTTTTACTGGCCATGAAATTTATTGCACTTTAATCAGAAATTCCATGGGTGAATAACACCGGCCATAACTATACTCGTTTTCTATTCAGTTTTACGAAATGCGACGCTTTTGAAACGACTCTAGTAATATAAAACAAATTACCAGAATTCAAAAATCGCTTTCAGAATTTTATTTTTATCGTTTAAATTGCTTGTGAATACTTTTAATATTTCTCTCATTAAAAGGAAATGTAATTGCCAAATGAAGATGCTTCTGAGCGCCTTCCCTTGAACTTTCGAATTCAAGGATTCAATATGCATTACATCCGCCGTCATAAACAAGTTAGGAAATGGGAACATTTATCAGAATCATGATCACTATTAGATCAATTATTTGTTAATAGTGCGTCAGTTTTTGGGACTAATTTATTCTTTTCCATACACACACACACACACACACACACACACACACACACACACACACACACATATATATATATATATATATATATATATATATATATATATATATATATATATATATATAAAAAGACAAGAAGGTTTGGGAAGTACACCAGACAACTTTGTTGAGACGTTTTCAAATCAAAGCTTCAGGCTTCATTTTCAAGCTATTAAAGATAAAACCGTGAAACAATAAAAATAAATAGTAAATTTCAAAGGAAGTGAAGGTTAGAATTGTAAACAATCTAAAATTTAATTAAAATTACATCGTAGAATTTAAAAAATGAAAAAAATAGGGCCAAGTGGGGAGGTATTTTATGTGCTCTCCGGAAGAGCACATACTTGACGCCTGCCCCCTCAGTTACCATCCCTCATTTTACAAAAGGATCGTCGATGATACCTTTGCTCTTTTGAGAACAAGTTTTGACTCCGAAAGTTTTCTTAATTTTATTAATTCATTTCATCCAAACATAATTTATTGTAGAGCATGAACTTAGGAATCAAGTTCCTTTTTTGGACATTCTTGTCACACGCCTCCAAGAAGGGTTTAGCACATCAGTACACAGGAAGAAAACTTTCCCCGGATTAGGTACGAACTTTTATAGTCATTATTTTCACAATTTTATACTGAATTCCATAATGACCTAGCTTCCTCAAGCCTATTCCTTGAACTCCAGCTGGCAGGCATTACACGAGGAAATTACATATCTCTAACAATGTTTTAGCAATAATTGTTATCCATCAAATTTACTATATAAATCCATTGCAAAGTTTTTAAATGGTGTTTTTATTTCTCGACATCGTGTACCTGATGATCCAAAGATGCCTTTCTACGCTAGTTTGCCATTCATTTATAGCAATACATTTTTCAAAGACCTCAAGAAACTTCTCTCTGGTCATTTTTCAGCTTTAAAAGTTCACATTGTTCCTACAAACCCTTTAACTTTGTGAGTTAACTTTATAAGTTTACTTGTCCTTGATGTGATCGAGGAATTTATATCGGATCCACACTAATGTTACTCAAGGTCTGGATTGACAGCCATAATGCTGTCAGTTACATAACAGGCAACAAACTTTCATCTCCTGAGTTCTCTGACATCAGAGAACATACTAAGAAATGCTAACATGAATCCAATTTAAGGACTTAGAGATTATAGACAGGGCATCTAACCAACAACGTTTGGCCATTACCGAGTCTTTCTTCATTAAGCATCTTGTTCCCCCCTTAAACAATTAAGCCAAAGGAAAATGTGGACGCTTCAAAGACGTAACTGCCTTGCGAGGAAAACGAATATATCAAAGTGTACTTCCCTCTCTGATCCATTAGTTCTCCTTCTGAAAAACTATTCAGTTTTGCCCGAAAAATAATAAGAATATTTTTATGGTTCGACAAAATAATATTTATCGATCTAGTTCAGTATTCACAATATTTTTAGACTTACTTTTCAAAATCAGTAGGAAAGGAGAGTAAAATATTGACAGCATTCTCACATCTGAATACATACATATGTAAAATACCTTGTACTGCTCCCTTGTAAGTAACAGCTAAGAAACAGAACTGTTAAAGATGTACATAAGAAAATACAATATAAACCGGAAGCTTGAGGTAATGATGCCAGGTACTTTGAAGCAGCATTCCAGCCTATCCCAGATGCACGAGTTACAGTCCTTACATGGTGACTTTATATACCAGAATTTAACGAATCATTTGCTAATCGAGAGTGCCCAAATGATTATCCGTAAAGTTTAACGTTCTTTCATCGAAAGAGGGCAGATACAGTGTGGAAGTGAGAAATGAAGATAATCCTTCAAAACGATGCTTTTAAGAGATAAGCGTCTATAGCAAAACTATGTTGAATTATGACCTCAAAGTTTTATTCTGTGTTTTATTATGTATATCAATTAAATTGCGAGTCATAATTTTCTTGGACAAGCAGCATTGAAATGGATATTATTCAATTCACAATGGTAATCTTTTTCCTTTTTTTTTTTTTTTTTTTTTTTTGTTTTTTTTTTTTTTTTACCAGCATATACTTTCAATCAGGCCGTATTTCTTATAATCTTGTAAGTGCACATATCACAGTAGCATTAAGCATAAGTAACAGAATTTTCGGCTGCCGTAAAGTGTGTTCCATCTGCGGTCTTGTGTTCAAGAGCCATTATCATTGATCTACAAACTTCGATCAAGGTCGACATCACATCAAGCCTTGTACTGTATAGTGACCTTCTCTCAAGTTAAAGTGGGGCTCTGTTGGGAAAGTCCTAAAAAGGCAAATATAAGGCTGGCGTATTTGTAGCTATACAGACACTATTCCTATGATTGGAACTTACTATTTCTTGAAGGTAATGAATAAAATATATAAAAATTGCCTGTTTTGATTTAGGTCTTTCATTCTGTGTGTAAGAAATTCTATTATTTTTGCTCAACATTTCTTGCAACTAGCCTAAAGTGAGTTTTCCAGTAATGTAAATGGAAGGCCATCAGACTTGCTAGATAACTGCGACGTTAACCAAGAATTTAATCTCAGGCCCTAATCGCCCAAAAAAGTACCCCCATCATAATCCACGATCTCAAAATGTATCTTTTGGATCCTCCAACTGACATTTAAGGATATCTTGACTTATATGAAAAGAATAAAGTTCTAGATTCAAATATCACGCCACACGTTGAACAAGAAAATAATTTCCAGTTTTCATCTGTAGATGACACTTTGTATGTATTGTCTATCTATAAATATTTTTCTCCTTAAATACGATGAATTGATTCTTCAGAGCCCTGTTATTCACTTTCATCAAAGACGGCATATCACATTTCAGGAAGCTCCTTTGCGAGTATCTCCCTCTAAATTCCTACTACTGTTCCCTGCCTCATTGTCTACTTGTCTTTCAATCCCCTCCTCTCTCTTCTCTTTAGTGCCGAAAAGTAGATAGGTAGGTGCAGAAGGTTAGAGAGAGAGAGAGAGAGAGAGAGAGAGAGAGAGAGAGAGAGAGAGAGAGAGAGTTAGAGAAGTGCCATGTAAGGAATAGCGTAAAAACATGTCAATCTGCTCATAAACTCATTTCCACGGAACGAGAGGAAAGATTTAATCAAATACATAATGATATCACGAATCTTTATTCTTGAGGACACCCGTGATTATCAGCATTCTTTAAGTTCTCCCCCATCTTTCATCACATTATTTATTTGACAGTATCTTTTATTTTCAGTGGTGAGTATGTTGTTGAGGAAAGGGATAATGGAGTGTGGTAATCTGCACGTCTCATGACAACCAGCTTCTTTTTACCCAGAAAATGGAAATGTTAACAAAGCAACGATCCATCCGGATCGCCCTCTTTCATCATAATCTCATTCATTTATTAAAGTGTCAAATCCGGGAATAAATAAGATTTTAACATTTCCTTTCATTTCTCCGTCTTAGTCTGTTTTCTCTTGAGCGAATAAATTTAGCGCATTAATTAGACAGCCATATGCTTGAGATCTTTCAAGTGACTGGAGGAAAATTGTTAATATATATGTTAAGAAGTCGGTGGGTTGAGCCAGGAGAGGAACCAGCCTCCGGGGCGAGAAAAACTTTTGACATAAATTCTCTTGTTGGAGGAAAGAGGTCTTGATGCCCTTTCTTTAATGTGGGACTTAGTGCAAAATAACTGAAGCTTTTACTGAGGATGTGTAGTATATATATATATATATATATTATATATATATATATATATATATATATGTGTGTGTGTGTGTGTGTGTGTGTGTGTGTGTGTGTATATATATATATATATATATTATATATATATATATATATATATATATATATATATATATATAAGTCATATCACATTTCCGTGATTCATATACATATATCGAGCTACAATGTCCTTTAATATCTAATTCGCTCTACCTCGGAATTAATATATTTTCATATATGCTTAACCGAAGGGGAATTTTTTCTCGATAATAGATTTGCCTGGACCAGGGCGCGAACCTATGGATCCTTTCAAACCCAGGAACGTCAGTGAAGCTTTTCCTACTACACCACCGCGAGAGGTGGTGTAGTAGGAAAAGCTTCACTGACGTTCCTAGGTTGAAAGGATCCATAGGTTCGCGCCCTGGTCCAGGCAATCTATTATCGAGAAAAAATTCCCCTTCGGTTAAGCATATATGAAAATATATTAATTCCGAGGTAGAGCGAATTAGATATTAAGGACATTGTAGCTCGATATATATATATATATATATATATATATATATATATATATATATATGTGTGTGTGTGTGTGTGTGTGTCGTATATATATATATATATATATATATTATATATATATATATATATATATATATATATATATATTTATATATATAATTGGAAATAGATAGGCGTGAGTCATTTGTCAACGAATTTCCTCGATTATGCTTTTGATTACTGTAATTTTCCTTGATGTTGACGGTAATTTTCTTGTCTTATCTTTTAGAATCTTTTCTTACGAAATCAGTCAGCTAAATAAGTAGAAGAAAACCCATCAGTAAATCAATGTTTATGTAGTCTCTGGCAGCAACACAAGAGAGATCTTGTGTCCTGTGTTCCATGGCAAAACATTAGTGTAACATGCAATAACATGTTTGCGTAAACGTTCTGTCAACATTCATTCTTAATGACATCAAGATTCTGTTAATGGAAGAGCAGTGTGTTTACAAAAATAACACAGAAGCTTCAATGGAGACGAACACTTAAGGCTCACGAACCATTATGGAGAACAGCTAAAGTCCTCACAAAGGAACGATTTGTAGAAATAAAAAAAATATTAAAGAAATCTAAACCCTTCATTTGCAGCATAAACGCATCTGTTTGCTTACAGAGATCCGAATAATTTTAAAAGATGCACTCTTCGAAATGAGTAAATGAAAGTATTTTTGTGGACATTTCCATAGGTAAATTTTAATCATTATAACTACAACAAAATCCCCACTGATCTCGTTGCTTGAAAATAGAAGGGGCCTCTATTTGTTTACATCTTCACTTAATTAAAGAAAGTGAACTGAACTCGGCAGATCTTTCATGATTCCTGCTAATTAACTTATTGGCCATTAAGTATGCGTGTCAGGCTGTTCTCTCCTTTTGTGCCTAGTCCGTGAAGAAGGAACAGTCAGAAGGGGATGTTAATCCTGCTCTCAGTTTGATTCTAGGACAGGAATGGTCAGTCCAATCCCATCCCCTCCCCTGGACCCTACCTCACGCTGGTACCCATTCACAGTCGGGTTAACTGGTGGGAGGAAGATTGGGTTTAAACCACAGTCTTTCACTTTGAAATTCGACCCCGTCATTTCAGTAATGAGCTAATATTAGAGTCCAAGTAACTGCTATTGATAATGTTCAGTTTTAAAATCAATTAGGGAACGGATAAGTCATTATCAGTTACACTAAAATGATGATTCACCTTTCAAGTTTAGTCAATCAACTCACTGGGGAAGAGGGTGTCAAGAGAGGAAGGATCCAGATAAAAGAGACTAACGTTTGTAGTTATAGTACTGAACAACAGAGAGGGTGAAAACTGGCAATTGGCTCCGGCTTACTTTCCTTTGGTGGTCAAGCCAATGTTGCACAACTTCGCATGATTGTCACTTAACGTTCAGTGAACCGAATGTGACAGCGGTTGCCTAATCCATGGTATGTGTTGGTATTCTACGTATTTACATATAAATTTAGTATTTTTATTCTTTATATTTACTATGATCTTCCTGACTCCCATCTTATTATGTATCCATTTTCTTGCATCTTAGGATTTTCAGTAATGGTTCTTGTTGTCGGAAGTAATTCAAGCTTAAATTCCACCAAAGAGAACGACAATATGTAATGCCCACCGATAATATGAGCTCTGCATTTTCAAGGGAGAAAAACTCGGGATACCAACTTTCTCAAAAAGGAGTACATGCACAACGACTGAACTAAATGCCGTCATGGGAGATGCTTCATTTATTGCTAAATTCATTTATTTTATCTGGAAAAGAGATCAATCTGTAGGCTGAGTAGCTTACCTGAATAACGCATTTGCTTGTGGCACTTGATTTACACTGTATGACGGTACTCCGAACTTTACGATATTCTAACCCAAATGAAATCACTCTCATAAGGCCTCAATATAACATTCCAGCCTGCGCTGAAATTTAAGATTTTTTTTGTTTGTTTTACCAAATATATTCGAATAAGTACCGCAAAATCTTAATAAGAAACTATAATCCTAATTTGATCAAAATGATCCAACCTTCGGAAAGGATAAACTAATATAAAAGTTATGCACATAAGGGGGTAGTGCAATCAGTGTACCTCTCGTAGTGCACTGAATACATTACTAAAAGGTGTTTGCAAAGCGCGAACCGACGTTTGAGCACAAGCCATAATTTCCGACCAAAGAACCCAAGACAATTGAGCTCAGTAATGATTGAGCGCCGACACGTGAGCGTCAGAAAAGCAGTTATGTTAAGATTTGATAACAGCTTAACGATGATGTGGCTACGTGAAAGGGCCGCATTTTCAAATGATCAACTAAGGCAGATCATTGAAGATGCCCAGACTGATTCACACCCTGGGGTAGTTGCTTTTTTTCATAAGTATCAATCACTTCAGCGGGTTGCCAACAACAACAGAAACACAAAGGAATGCCTTTCTCGGCTCCAAGTAACGTAGGAGACAGAGATTTCCCTCAAAAACTTACATATTTGCACGTATGCTGGAGAAAATTTCTTTACCAATGACTCCGGTGTCGGTGACCCTGATAGATATTTTATATTTGTTGCTCCTGAGCATTTGAGATTGATGAAGGAAAATAAGCACTGGGTGCCAGATGGGGAGTTCAACATAGTTCCTCAGCTGTTTTATCAGCTGTATGTGATTCTATCATATATAAAGGAAGCGTCCTCCTTCCAGTAGTTTATATTCCCCTGCAGAGTAAGTCTGAGGAAGCATGCAGCCGTTCTGTAACACGACTACGCTGTGTGACTACGAGAAAGCATTCCATAGAGTTTTTTTTTTTTTTTTTTTAATGACAAGGTGTTTGGGTGTTTCTTTGACCAGTGTGTATTATATGAGTTATCTTTAGATCTTTTCTATTTACATCTCATAACAACTGAAATTTGAAACTTCCCCATTTTTTACTTCTATTCCTTTTCATAAAAAATAGGCTATAACCAGCAGCAGTTAATTTAAAAATTGCTCAACAATGTCTAGCAAATGCAAGGTATCAAATCATCTGGTAACCAAAAGATGAAAAAATATCAATAGGAACAGTAGTAAAACGGTAGAAAAGTTGTATAAAGTTGGGATCAAATCTAAGTGTAATTTGGCTTTTCTGAGGCTCAAGTGTCAATGCTTAAATGTTAATGCGCTCAATTATCTTGCGCTCTTAAGTCGGTGCACCTGTGGAAGGTACCTTCGGCCCTTAGCTACAGCTACTTTTAGTTATTTAACTTTACCTCCTGTTTCTCTCCCTTTCTTCAATCCTGCTGTCCAACCTCTCTATTACTCTCAGTGTACTTTATCTCCTCTATTTTCTGGATCTCTTTGTATCCTAAACGTTTTCCTACATTTAGAGGCCATGGCATCTGCACCAAATGCCCGGAGTTAGCCCGGGACCGGATAGAAATCCAAAAAATGGACAAGAACAGAGGGCGGACCTTGAATCGAAGGGGAACCTCAAGGAACAAGAGAGTTCCGAAGCAAAGACGCAGTCTCCGAATTTTCTTTTCATGAATGATGAAAATTTGAAATTTCGAGATTATCATTACTCGAATTAATTATCGGGCGCGATTGTTTTTTCAAGTGCCTACACTCCAATGATACTGACAGAAATATTTGTTGCAAATGAAAAGGGAAAACTGAAGCTCGGTAAAGAACTGGACATCTTGGTCAGGAGAGACAATCGGGAGTGGGTGAGAGATAAAGTCAGGGACCAGTGTAGCAGAGGAGAAACAAGCACTACAAAGATTTAGGACAATCTAGATTGCACCATGCAAGGCACACTGTAATAACAAAACTCATCATGGTATTTTGCCTAACAAACAAATGTATTGATCATAAACAGAAAATTAACCTTAGAAAAATATATGATTGATCACAATTCCTTCTTTTCAGAAAATATCTAACATGTTGGATTTACAATATTAAATCAATACTAAAGTAGACAACGTTATTGATAACACTAAACCCAAAATGTTTGAGTCTGCTTCCCTCTTTCCAAAAAAAAAAAAAAAAAAAAAAAAAAAAAAAAAAATGCGACCACTGTGACAAGTTACCACAAGGAGCTAAAGACTGAAATGAGTGCCCGGTGAATATTGGTTTGATAATCTCAACTGATGGAAAGAAAGGTGTGGGAGAGAGGGGGTTGGGGGTGGAGAGGAAAATGAGGAGTCATGACACGGAGAATGAAAAACAAAGATGAAAAGGACATAACATGTATTATCGAATAAAGAAAAATGACTCATACAATAAACCAAATGGTGCTGTTAATTAATCACATCTCTGATAGCTGCTTTTTGAAATTAAATAAATGTGAAGTGAGAAACGAATGTTCAGTTTTTACAAGCCTCATTCAGGGAGGAGTTTATAGTTTTCTATGAAAGAAAGTATTGAGTTGGCTTTGACTGTCCATGGGCATTTTTATTTTCTTTTGTCCGCAATCCTTCTATCCGGCCTCAGATCTTGAAAACTACTGAGGCTAGATTGCTGCTAATTGGTATGGTAACCATCCGCCCTCCAACCATCAAACAGAAAAAATTTTAGCTCTCTAGTCTCACTTTTTTTTTTTATTTAAAGGTAAATTTAGCCATAATCGTGTGTCTGCCAACGATGTAGGACAGGCCACCGCTGGGCCATGGTTAAAGTTTCATAGCGCAATATACTTAATCACCGAAAGTGGTGGCTTTGATTATACGCTGTATGGGAAACTCAATTGCGTCAAGGAAACTTCGGTGCATGTTTTACTTCTTTGTTGTTATTCAGACTTTTCAGGATTCATTGTCCATAGTCACACTCCAGTTCTTCTGTCATCTCAAAAATTTAGAAGGAAAGGTTTCGAAGAAAGAAACAGTGCAATATAAAAAATTTCCTAGACATTATAATCTCTTGCAGTTTCCTCTGAAATTTTAATTTGTCATTGACTAAGTATTAAAATAGTAAAATAATGAGTAAATACAATATGAATTTAATGAGCAAATGAATAATTAGATGATACAATATAATGGAAAAAAGTACCACTTTAAAATTTTCATTCCCAGTCTCGGGTCCATTTTTCTTAAAATTTTTAATTTCTATTCGACTTCTTCGTACATTTTTCAGTTTATGGATTATATGTTTTCAGTGTTAATTAGTTGCTCTTCATAAAAATATGAGAGAGTAACAAAACCATTATTATTTCCCTTTATAATAACCAACAACATGAGCTAAGCACTCGATGCAATAAACATAATTAATGTTGGTTTTGTCTACAGTTGAAAAATACTACTTCTGTT
>NC_061097.1:60058946-60081446 GCF_015104395.2 Macrobrachium nipponense | reverse complement strand
ATCAGAGAAAGAATAATGCTGTGATGAGACTAAGAAAGCGATAGAATTACAGGCAAGACTTAGAGAAATTAAGAGTAGGAGCTTAGGCAAAAAAAGGAAAAAACACAGATAACATAAGCAAAATAGATAAGAGAACAAAATGCGTAGAGGGGAGAATCTATCTATCTATAATGATAAAATTTGAGTGACTTTTCTTGTTTGTCTTCCACGGGTGACAGTACGGAGACATGACACAGCCATCCAACGCCTGCAAACCGGTTTGTCCACCCCAGGTGAGGGCCGGGTACGAAGGGAAATGTAAGGGTATGGCAGAAATCCACCTGCCTCCTGCAAACCTGCTTATCCGCCCGGGGTGTGACGGGGTCGGTAGGGGAACGGTAGGGTAGGGTAGGGGAGACTGCAGCGCCAAGTTCCAGCGCGTGCAGCAAGCGTCAACAATCTCGTAGTTATTAATCATACTATCTATCGTGTTAGTCATTAGCAAAAATGTCCATGTATGAATAACACTTACAAGGAAAAAGTCAAAGCCCAGAAAAGAACAGAATCCTCCTGTAATTTCCATTTCGATTTACCGGTGTCTTGTGTGTCTGGTATTTCCAGTTGATCGTAGCTTTTTACCCATCGTATGACCGCGTATCCATACGTGAGCATACGCCCTTGATACGTGAATGTGTGAACGGAGCTGTAGTGTCAAGCGATCCAGCATTCTTAAACACAAAGACGAACTGCCTGTTGTGGACTTGTTGGTGAGAGAAAGTTACCCTCATCAGTCACCAATAATGGCAATTGTTACCATCCTATGGCACAGCTGTTTCACCTGTAATGAACTTTCCAAGACTTCTTCCTATTTTATGACATCCCTTTCAGAGGATGAGTTTCTGCTATTCATCTGTCAACGCTTTCCCGGTTTTATTTCATTAATGAGTCTCCATTTATTTGTGTTTTGTAGGCATTCAAAGTTAACAGTGATTTATTTTCATCAACAGGCAAAAGAGTGAGGATTTTTACATAAAACAAGCAATAAACTTAATTTTCTTGAACTCAGCTGATCTCACATAAACTTTGCAAGAACTTCCTTTTATGCTGTATCCATAACCACAAAAGTATCAGGAAGAAAAAAACTTGTATGTCCCAGAATTGTTATTGTGCCTCAGATAGATTCATCCTCATTAGTTCCAATTGGATTTGTCGCGACTCAAACACGCGTTTTTCTTCTTCTTCTTCTTCTTCTTCTTCTTCTTCTTCTTCTTCTTCTTCTTCTTCTCCTTGAGTACCATTCCGGTATAACCTGAAGTTATATTTCGAATAGCAGACGCCACCAAGCTATGCCTACATACAAGCATACACATACACACACAAAGTGAAAAGTAAGCGTCTGCATATTGGTGCTTTTATTCATCAGTTCTCCTGCAGTGGCCTAAGTTTCTCATAACATAATCCTGACATCTTGAATTCAATAAAAAATGGAGTATAGAAATAATCACGCTGCTTAACCCCAATGCAGTTATTAACTCATAAACTAAAACTTCTATGGAAGGCATGAAATCACCTTTAGTTTATTTATCAAGCAACAAAAGAGAAGATATCCTTGCTTGAGTGAATTATCTTAGTAATCGTAATACATCTTGATATATTAAGGAATGGTTGTCCTTCATGAAATTCGATCCTGAAAGAAACTATATCAACTGTGGTGTAAATTGAAGGAAGTGTACAAAATTAATATTTTTCCTGAGACTCAGGCATCTCCTTTCTCCTTTGAACGGTACTTTTTTACAAATGCTCTGTGACTTTTATATTTCCGTCTCCCTCGGCAATCTTCCAATATATTTCTCTCCAGTTTTTGTGCAGCTCAACATCTTCAAATCTGTTCTTCTAAGGGATTTTTACTTTTTCTATTTTGTTCTTTTATTTCATTGCGACCTCTTCGAACCAAGGAACTCACACTCAACAGGTCCCATTAAAGAAAGTTTCCTGGACTCATTTCACAATTCTTGTATCTTAATATCCATAATATTCATAAAGATATCACTATATTGCATTAAAGCATTGCATTTCTCATTCTAACTCACATGGGTTAACCAACGTTAGGAAAGGAAGAACAATAGAGAACTTTTCTTATGGAATTAGTTTTTTTTCAATCATTATATTCCTTTTTTGATTGATGCAAAAATAAATCAACTTCTCCAACCAAGGAAACGAGGGAGAGAAATTCCGAAATGGAATTTCGTCCTGTCGAAAAGGCTGGATAACGATGTCGCAGGAATCAAAAGAGGTTCACCTCAAGGGAACCTCCAAAAGCGCAGCCAAAGATCCTGACAGAGATGAATGAAGGAATCGGCTCCGTTCTGTGCTTCGACTCTTCCGGTGTGTCATTCTTGCATGGACATATTTATTAGTGGCTAACACGATGGTTAATATGATTTATGATTAATCCCTCATGCATTCCATTTTGTTCTCTTTTAATTTTTTTCAAATTTCGCCCTTACTTTACCTTATCTCAGCTGCTTTATACTTCTTTAAATATTGCCTTTGACTCTCATTCCTTCTTATGTCGTCGCTCTGTTATTCTTTCTTTGATCCTTTGTCCATTGCCCCCCACTCTCCATAATTTCTGTTGGCGTTTTATTTACAATAAACTATTATATTATCATATTTAATTTTTTTTAAATTTTCTTATTGAATTTTTTCTCTTCATTTTCCTTATTATTTTACCTTACATTCCACAATGTTTTTCTGTTCTGCCATTAAGATCTTAATCATTTGTAGTTTTTCTTTTTTTTTATTTTCATGTAGAAGTCCGCAGTATCTACGCTACACATTTAGCTTGTAATAGGTATCGATGAGAGAGAGAGAGAGAGAGAGAGAGAGAGAGAGAGAGAGAGAGAGATCATGCTATTCTATTTAAAAGTAAAGGGACATATGGACGACAATAGATTCAACAGAAAATGCAACAGACCACAAATGTTGCATAAAACGCCTCCGTAACCGAGGTGTTGAGGGCACTGTTGTGTTTCTTTCTTTCTTTCTTTTTGTGGTCTTAAAGCAGAAGGAGGCAAATGGTTTCATCGAACAGCAAAAGACCAGATTTACGTCTTTGGCGCAAAAATGCCTAAAAGGAACTCTTTTCACTAAAACGGAAGCATTAAAATTTCAGTCTATAAGGTTTTGGTTCACAGAATTTATTTTCAATGTTAACCTTTTCTATAAATGTACCCATCTTCATTGAAATCCTGTTTTTTTTAAACAAACGATTTTAAAACTCAATTTTTTAGAAGAATTTAATTTTAGCAATGAAAACCCACCACGGAATATTTATTGTTTAAGACAGCCTTATCAAATTTGGACAAATTTTCATATTTTCACCTCGAGTGAGCAAAAGATTCTCAGAGACCTTAACGTTAGATCTACTTTTAGGAAGATAGATGAGTGCAGTGAATCGCAACCAAGGATATGAAATACTTCCTTGGAATCTGAAATGGTGCTCCTATCAAGGAAGCACCTTATTAGGGGTAAATGCCTACAGGATTATATACCTGCAAGTATTACAAATGTACTTAAAGTGTTTGTTATATCCCACTAAAACTACAAAACGATAACCTGTTTGACTATCGTATAGAAACATATCTTTCATTATGCCTTTTCTAATAAAGAAAACAGAGGATGGCACAAGACGTCCTTTGACAGCAAGAACTCTTGCCTCAAGAGTAACCCGTAAAGACACCAATGTCTTACCGCGTTAGAATAATCTGACAGTAGCTACTATGAATGCTAGTATGCAGTTCTAAAACCATAACCCGTCAATGAATTATTGTTATGATTCTTAATAAGAAAATGAATAAGTTAATCATATAGAATTTTGACTTGCATAGAAAAAGTCCACGTAATGTAACAGACAAATTTGAATAAAATTATATTTAATTAACAAATAAATTCAGAAAAAAAAAACACACCCAGGGAATATAATACGGATTTTCGAGCAGAATACAGAGGAACTTTTGTCGTAAATACTATTTGTAGTTTTTTTATCAACTTTTGTAACTGTTAAAATCTCTCTGTTTTTGGTAAAATTAACTGACGCATCTTGCAACAAATTCTCTTTAACAATCGTTATAATACGGAACGAGGTCATCTTGCTAATATTTTTATTTTTCATATCCATGCTGCGCTGAGAATGGCTCCTGAAAGAACTGTTTTTGTTTCACATCAGTTAATGCACGCTTCACCCAGCATTGAAATTCATCTCTAAAAGACCATTTGTGCATATGATATTGCCCCTATAACATTACTACTTTAGAATTATAGCATTGAGTTGCTTTTGAAAGCAAAATGTATAAACAAGCTAATAAAAGTCGAGGATCTGCGACAAAGGGTGAATGAAATTGTCAGTTTTCTGTTTAGGTGATCTTGTCCGAGAAATGACTCCAATGACAGCAGCGGATGTTACTGAAACTATGCTACTCTGTTGCCAATCCCCCCACGCGAGTCTCGTTACTTCCTGCCCTATGGCACGGGGCTTCCTTCTCCCCACGACGTCGTTTCTAACATTTTCCTTTCACACTCTTAGCTTGAAGAAGGAGCTTCCTACCATTTTCTAACACTATCTTTTCTTAAATCTGAAATAACAACTTTTCAATTGTCTTAACTTTCCATCTTCTCGTATGGATAATATAGACTAGATGATTAAATTCCTTTCGTATATTTAAAATTTCCATTCGAGTAATAATCACAAAATAATATTAAAAGCGAGGGAGGTGATGATTACAACAGATAAAGCGACGTGTTGGGGAAATGAATCGTAATCCTCGACTACAGTGATTTTAAAATATGATTCATTTCTTGTATGAAATTATATCCTTCGTTTTGCAGATATTCTTCAAAGTAGTGTCTAAACAGTAATTCTAATTCTATTTCTAATTCTATAATCAATCAATCAATCAATAATATAATAAATCAATCAATAATATAATAAATCAATCAATAATATAATAAATCAATCAATCAATAAATAAATAATATAATAAATCAATCAATCAATAAATAAATAAATAAATAAATCAGTCAATAAATAAATAATATAATAAATCAATCAATAAATAAATAATATAATAAATCAATCAATAAATGAATAATATAATCATCAATCAATCAAATCAATCAATCAATCAATCAATCAATCAATCAATCAATCAATCAATAAATAAATAATTTTTATCGCAACACTAAACAATAATTTAATCTGATTCTAAAAATACCCTTTTTTCTTTGGTTTGTTTACAAGAATTGTGTTATGAAATTGAAGACGGAAAAAAAATAGTCGTTGTCTTCTGTTCCATTGCGAAGTGTCATTTGGATTCCAAATGAAATATTCAAGAGGAAATCGAGGTAGAATTGTCACCTGCTGCTGTTGCGACACCAGAAAGATATTTATAAAGTCACAAATAAAATTGTCGAACAATATGTAAAGTAATGAAAGATTCTCGTAGCGTCAAATTAAATGTTCCGTTGTTCAGGAAAGAACAAAATGTTTTCGCATCTACCATCTGATATCAGTGCAGTGTAAACTCATTTTATATTTGGCAAGAGTCATGGATATCTGTTTGCAACAGTTTACTGCGAACGGAAATACCGATTGGAAAGCAATGCATGAAAATTAACATGAATATCTGCATATGTACATGTACTATGCGAAAGCGGCTGGAACTGCTGCATGTAGTCTGTTTCCGACATGACTAACAGTTCAGTTACTCCTTCCACATGCAACCTACGTTGAAGTATTTCTTAAACTAAAAGCGGAAGGTATATCTCGTTCAACTGAATGTTAAACTATTTTCATGATATATACTTCTAGGTATAATGCATTATTCATATAAGTTTCATTTTCATGTTTGCATAGGATGCAACATCCTAAATGAGAAGCGTTGCAACAGAGCGTATGCTGGCATTTGTGGAGAAGCATTTGAGCAACGGAGTCGTGTGAAACAAAAATGACATGGGAGGCATCTTAGTGAAATGCCACATTTGAGAATATTGGAGAATTCCCTTTGAATACAGACCTATCTAGCCTTATCATTTTTACTCATTTTCACCTTTAGTTGTTTTTCGTCGTAATATCTATGCTTCCTCCCATATATGGACTATCTGAGCAAGGTATATAGAATGGGTCAAGCAGTCATTCGTGGTGGGTTGCGGCTTATCCCCCCCACACCTGCACCTCCAGGAGGACAGGAGTCATGGTAATTGCTTTATGGCAAAGTTAAGGGAAAGGAAAAAGCATCTTCGAGAAGATCTGCATGTTATGACCCTTCACAAAGGTCTAAACATCAATTCAGAAAAACTGAACCACTCATTATCTTTTCAACAGGTGTTCTCTAAGTTAGAGTCACAGAGAGTGAAATAACCTACAGTGTGCGCATATTAATATTGAGGGATACAAATACCATAAATAAAATCTTAAAGTTTATTACAAAATTTGCTAAAGTAAGAAATGATTAACAGAACCTCTGAAAATACAATAATAAATGAATGTCAATCACACAGTGAAAACAATATTAAAGCAAATCTCCTAGTGAACAGGAACTGCTGAACCATGGGGCATGGCATCAGCAGATAAACGTGACAGGAACTACTCGTCCCAGCACGTCAACGTCCGTAGACAAAGGCTACTAGACAGGGACAGCCTTACGAGGTCCAAAGTCAGGCCTGACTATAACAACGGCCTCACGTCCCACGCATCAATAAAAATGTGATGTCTTATACCTGCACTCGGTGGGGTCCCCCAGGCAAATACTGGCCCAAGGCTACAGCAAGAGGAGAAGTCGCAGCGATGTGGATGACTCCAGCTCCAAATAACGAAAATTCTTCCAGAATTTCGGAGTTGTACTTGCAATAGTCCAAAGAAGTCGTATATCACGAAAGGCCAGAAAAACACTGCCTTACCAAGGCACAGGGACTTCCAAAGTCACCTCGGAATGATCCAAGGAGACCAAAAACAGGACTCTGAGAATAAACAAGCCAAGGATCAAAAACAGGAAGGGAAATTCAAAATAACGTGGAGGAAGAAAACTTAAATCCCTGAAGGGGATACTAAAGTAAACGAAAAAATAGGGTAAACTAAAGCTAATTACAAACAGAAAAGCATAAAGTTCTAACATGCAGCACGGAGGCTTTTGCGCGTGTGTTGGAGGCGCTTGTTCTCATGATGGTTCTAGAATCGTATAAATACGACTGATGTAGGAGAGATCAGAGTCGAAGTAAACGAAAAAATAGGGTAAACTAAAGCTAATTACAAACAGAAAAGCATAAAGTTCTAACACCTCCACACCTACCAAAAAAAAAATTTTTTTTTTTTTTTTATACAACAATAAATTGACATATGGTACAAAGTTTATGGAACAATGTTTCCCTCATAAACATACATCTGTTAAAGTTAACAAACAAAGACAAGAAGGCTTAACATTACTAAAAGAAGCATAGCATAAAGAGTTGGCTTACAAAAATTTTCCTGAAAGAAAAAATATATACATACATATACACACAACACAGATAACACAGGTTACGGCTCAATTCCTCACTTCACTAAACCGTTTCTCTGGTGTAGAGTCAAAAGTAACCATAATTGTCCTGGTTTAAATCACAAAAGGCACCATAACAAAAAGTTCTGGGAAATACCTTTCCCCAAAAGGCTCTCAAACCAAGTGACAAAACCACTCACACATTGTGAAATATGATTAACCCTTAAACGCCGACTGACGTATTTTACGTCGAGATAAATTGTCTGTCGGGTGCCGACTGGACGTATTTTACGTCGACATACAAAAGTTTTTTTTAAAATTCGCGGAAAAATACTTATAGGCCTACCAGCCTAAAACTTTTGAATCACGCGCCTTGGGGGATGCTGGGAGTCCACGGATCAAGGCCTTGTTTTGTTTGAAGCGTGACCCAGGTGCGCATGCGCGATATCCCTTCTTCTCGCTCCAGCCAGCATCAGTAGCGCACCATCCGAGAGCGATCTTTCGTGAAAAGCGTGTTTTTCTGGACTTGTGCGAGACTTTGAGCATTTGTATTGCTACAAGACATTCCTAGATATGTCTCAACGACGTGTGAACCGTGAAAGGCGCGTTTTACCCGTCGGAAGGGATCGTGTAAGGCGAGTTTTGGACATGGATGCTGGCGAGGGGCCAAGCACCCAGCATGACCCCGCGCCTCAAGGCCGTTCTGTGCGGCCACGTGTGGCTGAAAGTGTTTCGGGAACACATCGTTTGCCTTTGGTTACCCCTAGAAAGCATGTGGGCGTCCTTAGGGGCATTCGTAGGCATTTGGGAGGCCTCCAACCAAGGGACATAGACGAATATCTTTCGGAGCTTGATCGGGAACATGTCGCAAGTCCTCATTTTGATGGCGGATGGTCATCGAGTGATGAGGACATCAGTCCCGATGAAAGTGAGGATGAATATTTGCCCCCAATGTCCGTTCGAGGCTCACATCCCGAAAGTGAGCTCGAATTCAGTGCATACGAGGGGGAATCTGAGGGGGAGGGGGAGGGGGAGGGTGGGGATACGGGCTCAAGTTTTATCGCAGAGGACGATACAGAAAGTGAGGGCCTAAGTGAGGGTGATGGGCCAACGGGGGGGGTAGTGTGCATCGTGCCCGCACCCGTGCGCGCGCACGGGCACGTAGAAGGTCGGCTCGTCGCGCCAGCCAAGGTGAAGGTCGGTCGTCGGAGAGTGACGAGGGGTGGACGGAGGACCCCACCCCTCCTAACATGCACCCCTTCACGGCAACCCCTGGGATGACCGTACCAGTACCCCTGACTGTTTTGGGATTCATCCAGCTTTTCCTGACGCGGGAATTGCTGGAATACCTGGTACACGAGACGGTGGACTACGCCCGGTACTGCCGATATGAGCTGAAGACGACCTTGTCGTATTACTGGCGGGGTTGCAACCTCATTGACATGGCACATTTTTTGGGGCTCCACATTTATTTTGGTTTGACACCTGCTATCGACGTCAGGCAATATTGGAAGAGAAGTTATTTTTTATATATGCCGAATGTGCCTGGCGTTATGTCCCGTGATAATTTCCTGGCGATGGACAGGTACTTCAACGCCTTCAACCGAAGGGCCATACCCCGGAATAACAGTGATCGCCTCATTTTAGTGCGTACAGTGTTGGATTATATCCGTGAGCGGTGTAGTAATCTCGTGATTCCTGGAAAGAACCTGTCTTTGGATGAGGGGATGATGCCTTACAAAGGACGTCTTAGTATAAAAGTGTATAACCCCAAGAAGCCAAAGAAATATGGTGTGAAATTCTTTCTCATTACCGAGGCCAACACTGGATACGTTGTGGACTTTCAGTGTATACCGGGGTATTCTCCACGCTGCGTGACACTGTATTCAACCTTGTGGGACGTTTCCGTAACCAGGGATATCACCTGTTTATGGATAATTATTATAACTCGGTATCCCTGGCCCAGGAACTGTATGAAGCAGGTGTTCACGTCAGTGGTACCCTTCGGTTGGTGCGTGGGGCCCCGAATGTCCTCAAGAGGTTCGCTAGTCATCCGCAACACCTGGCAAGAGGAGAGACAGAGTGGCGGCGGAAGGGCGCTGTCTTCGTCATCTGTTGGAAGGGTGTCCGACTCGTCCCCATGATTACGACGAGTCATGAACCCATCCAAGAAGAGATCGTACAGCGGAAGAAGACACGTCGACAGGGCCGAGTTGTGTTTGAGGAGTTTCGTACCGAGCGGCCTACTGTCATTGGGCACTACAACAGGCACATGGGAGGAGTTGATCTCTTTGATCAGCTCATCCAGTACTATCCCTTCGCCAGGAGAACCAGAAGGTGGACACAGAAGCTCCTCAATACATCCTTCAGTTGGCCCTCCAAAATGCCTACATACTGTACTGTGGGTACCGCGGTGACAATCTTCCGAGGTTGACCCACGCACAGTTCCTAGAGGTAGCCGGGAATGCCCTCATCAACTTCGATCCCGATGAGTGGCCTTCCATAACTGACCCCCTGCCCCGAGCTGCAGATCTGCCCCTAGAGGAAAGGGCAGATAGGAGGGCCAACTTCGCTCGACCTGCCGCCGCCCCTGCTGCCGCCGTCCCTGCTGACGACGCCCCTGCTGACGACGCCCCTGCTGACGACGCCCCTGCTGCCGCCACCCCTGCTGCCGCCGCCCCTGCTGCCGCCGCCCCTGCTGACGACGCCCCTGCTGTCGCCGCCCCTGCTGACGACACCCCTGCTGTCGCCGCCCCTGCTGACGACGCCCCTGCTGACGACGCCCCTCTTGCTGCCGGCCCCGCCATCACCGCTTCTCGTCGGGTAGTGGACCCTGCGTGTCGGCTGCAGCCAGGGGAACACATACTGGAGGCCTTAGAAGGGCGAAGGCAGAAACGGTGCCGGGTGTGCCATATGAATGGCAGAAGGAGAGACACCCGGTTCTTCTGTCGTCTCTGCAAAGTTGCTCTTTGCAGGATAGGGGAGTGTGACCGAAAGTATCACACTAAGGTCATGTATTGGAGCGCGCCCCTTAAACCGACAGCGGAGGGCGCACGGGGCCGCCGGGTCCATCAGCAGTAAGGGCGCGCGTCTCCCTCCTCCACCTGTACCTCGTCATGTCGAGTGGAAAAAAATGCAAGACTCTTCAATGGAGGAGGGAGAAAAAACAAGAATAGAACGAAGAGTCAGGATTACGAGTGAGTATTCTGCATTTATTTTATATTTAGTTTTATATTTATTACAATTTTTTATATATCTGAATGTGTGCATGATAAAAATAATAATAAGACATTTCATTGTATGCGAAAAGAGAAGTGTCACCTGCATTCCTTTTATTTATGTATTGGTACCAGAATCGAAGAATGTAATATATATTTTACGTATAAAAATATATATATATATATATATATATATATATATATATTATATATATATATCTATATATGTATATCATATCTTATATATATATATATCCTATAATATTATATATTATTTCTATATTATATATATTATATATATATATTTAATTATAAGATATCTATTTTATATAATTCTAATATATTATATACGTATATATATATATATATATATATTTATCGAATATATTTATATAATATAATATATATAGATATATATAGATATATTATATATATATATAGATATATATATAGATATATATATATATATATATATATATATATATATATATATATATATATCTATATATATAATATAATATATATATATATATATATTATATATATATATGTATATTTTTTTTTTTTGAAATTTTTTTTTTGGGGGTAAGCAATTACTTACAGTCTAGTAATATTCAATCATTTACCTTCACTTTAAAACAAATTGCAAGTCTCTAGAACAATATCTCGATTTATGGTGAATATTTGAAAAAAATATTTTTATTCCGTCCGCGCGCCGATTCTCGGCCGAAAATCTCGGAAACGCGTAGGTCACATTCTCCTAATATTTGTACCTTTTCATATTCGCTTATTTTATAGTTTTATATATGGAAAATGTCGCAAAAACATGCACAAATATAACAAAAAATATTGGAAGGTTGTAGCATTTATCATTTTTGAAATATTTGCATATAAAGTACGATAAGTACGAAAAAAAAACTACGATCGGTCAACTTTGACTCAACCGAAAAGGTCAAAAAACGCATTTATAACATAAAAATCTTACAGTCTAGTAATATTCAATCATTTATCTTCATTTTAAAACATATTGCAAGTCTCTAGAACAATATCTCGATTTCTGGTGAATTTTTGAAAAAAATATTTTTTTCCCCTCCGCGCGACGATTTTCGGCCGAAAATCTCGGAAACGCGTAGGTCACATTCTCCTAATATTTGAGCCTTTCATATTACGCTTTTTTTAAAGGTTTATATATGGAATGTGCGCAAAAACATGCACAATATAACAAAAAATATTGGAAGGTTGTAGCATTTATTATTTTTGAAATATTTGCATATTAAAGTACGATAAAGTACGAAATAACTACGATCGGTCCAACTTTGACTCAACCGAAAAGGTCAATAAACGCATATATAACATAAAAATCTTACAGTCTAGTAATATTCAATCATTTATCTTCATTTTAAAACATATTGCAAGTCTCTAGAACAATATCTCGATTTCTGGTGAATTTTTGAAAAAATATTTTTTTCCCCTCCGCGCGACGATTTTCGGCCGAAAATCTCGGAAACGCGTAGGTCACATTTTCCTAATATTTGAGCCTTTTCATATTACGCTTTTTTTAAAGGTTTATATATGGAAATGTGCGCAAAACATGCACAATTATAACAAAAATTATTGGAAGGTTGTAGCATTTTATCATTTTCGAAATATTTGCATATAAAGTACGATAAGTACGAAAAAAACTACGATCGGTCAACTTTGACTCAACCGAAAAGGTCAAAAAACGCATTTATAACATAAAAATCTTACAGTCTAGTAATATTCAATCATTTATTCTTCATTTTAAAACATATTGCAAGTCTCTAGAACAATATCTCGATTTCTGGTGAATTTTTGAAAAAAATATTTTTTTCCCCTCCGCGCGACGATTTTCGGCCGAAAATCTCGGAAACGCGTAGGTCACATTCTCCTAATATTTGAGCCTTTTCATATTACGCTTTTTTTAAAGGTTTATATATGGAAATGTGCGCAAAAACATGCACAATATAACAAAAATTATTGGAAGGTTGTAGCATTTATCATTTTGAAATATTGCATATAAAGTACGATAAGTACGAAAAAAACTACGATCGGTCAACTTTGACTCAACCGAAAAGGTCAAAAAACGCATTTATAACATAAAAATCTTACAGTCTAGTAATATCAATCATCTTTCATTTAAAACATATTGCAAGTCTCTAGAACAATATCTCGATTATGGTGAATATTTGAAAAAAATATTTTATTCCGTCCGCGCGCCGATTCTCGGCCGAAAATCTCGGAAACGCGTAGGTCACATTCTCCTAATATTTGTGCCTTTTCATATTACGCTTTTTTATAGTTTTATATATGAAAATGTGCGCAAAAAACATGCACAATATAACAAAAATTATTGGAAGGTTGTAGCATTTATCATTTTTGAAATATTTGCATATAAAGTACGATAAGTACGAAAAAAACTACGATCGGTCAACTTTGACTCAACCGAAAAGGTCAAAAAACGCATTTATAACATAAAAATCTTACAGTCTAGTAATATACAATCATTTATCTTTATTTTAAAACATATTGCAAGTCTCTAGAACAATATCTCGATTTATGGTGAATATTTGAAAAAAATATTTTTATTCCGTCCGCGCGCCTATTCTCGGCCGAAAATCTCAGAAACGCGTAGGTCACATTTTCCTAATATTTGAGCCTTTTCATATTACGCTTTTTTTAAAGTTTTATATATGAAAATGTGCGCAAAAACATGCACAATATAACAAAAATTATTGGAAGGTTGTAGCATTTCTCATTTTTTTTATATTTGCATATAAAAAAAACTTTTTAACAAAATTCGACATTCGGTCAACTTTAACTCGTTCGAAATGGTAAAAAACTGCATTTGTAAGCTAAAACTCTTACAGTATCGTAATATTCAATCATTTTCCTTCATTTTGAAACAAATTGCAAGTCTCTATAACAATATTTCGATTTATGGTGAATTATTAAAAAATTATTTTTTACATCCGCGCGCTACGAATTCATGCATCATTTTGTGATAATATTTTCTCTGTGTTGCTTTTATTGTTTTACAATATGTTATATATCAAAATGATCGCAATTTAGTGCACATTACAACGAAAAAAAAAGCAACTTGTTACCTCTAACCGTTTGGCGCACAGCGCGATTTGAATACAATTATATATGAATTTCGTTTTTGCGCTATCATATATCGCATTATTTATATATGATAATGATAATATTTTTCATTTCTGATGGTTGCATACTAAACTTCAAGCAATGAGAAAAAAAGGAGCCAAAAATGAACTCTTAATCTTGAAAACTAAGCGCGCTGTGATTTTTTGAAAAAAATATTTTTTCCGCTTACGCGCTCACTCTCAAACCCCTCCGGCATACGGGAGTCATTTTTTTATTTACCGCTCCGGCGTTTAAGGGTTAATTCTAAAACAGTTCATTTCCACTGAGGATAAACCTGAAATCTTAAATTAACATAATGGGCTACATTGCCCTAACACTCATAGATAATGAGGACCCAACTCTCCTCACTTCTCTAAAAAACCTTAATTAATATATAGTTCACCATCACCACAGCCTTAAATCTAATTTACAGTAAACCTTATTATCACCATAAACAGTGTCAAATTTTCTGTCAGAACGATGACAACACCAATACAATTTACCATAAGTCACAATAACTCAATCCAGAAAACCTACAAAAACCGATCTCCTCCCATCACATTCCAAGGCTACAGCAAGAGGAGAAGTCGCAGCGATGTGGATGACTCCAGCTCCAAATAACGAAAATTCTTCCAGAATTTCGGAGTTGTACTTGCAGTAGTCCAAAGAAGTCGTATATCACGAAAGGCCAGAAAAACACTGCCTTACCAAGGCACAGGGACTTCCAAAGTCACCTCGGAATGATCCAAGGAGACCAAAAACAGGACTCTGAGAATAAACAAGCCAAGGATCAAAAACAGGAAGGGAAATTCAAAATAACGTGGAGGAAGAAAACTTAAATCCCTGAAGGGGATACTAAAGTAAACGAAAAAATAGGGTAAACTAAAGCTAATTACAAACAGAAAAGCATAAAGTTCTAACATGCAGCACGGAGGCTTTTGCGCGTGTGTTGGAGGCGCTTGTTCTCATGATGGTTCTAGAATCGTATAAATACGACTGATGTAGGAGAGATCAGAGTCGAAGTATCAGATCATCAGTGAGAGAGCAGAGATCATCAGTTAGAGACCAGCAGAGAGCAGAGATCAGAGCAGAGACCGTCAGAGAGAGCTAAGAGAAGAAGAAACAGACGAAGGATCAGAGAGGAAAAGGCGCTCGAGAGTTTGGTCGAATTCTTGTCAAGTCGTCCAGTTAGAGAGAAGGACCGAGGTATTCTCGACATTGAGCAAGCCTTGAGAGCAGAAACGTTCTACAAGAGGTTTCGAGGAGTTCCTGCTTTTCGTGTATCAAGAATAGACATTGTTTTCTGCAATACGGAATCAAGAAGAAGTCTGCAATTACAGTTCTCCTTTTGTGAAGCCACCACTTCGAGCATAGATCTCCGACAGCGCAAAACTGGCCACCAAGTATTTGCATTACCTCACTGTTTCCCCAGTTCACGCATTGTAAGATTTTACTTGTGGTATGTAAATAGGAGAAACCATTCTGCATTTATCTTTGTTAATAAGTTTGTAAATAAACCTTTGCTGTGTTAGTGTTTCTTTCTATATTCGTATCCCCAGTTTCAACTGTTGGTGTTGAATTCTTTTTGTTTATCATAATATCGAACTAGGAGCCGGCCTCTCAGGGTCCGTGACAACAGGTCAGGGTGAAAAGTCCCTCAGCTACCGTTTCATTCAAATGTAGATCACAGGTCACTTAGTCAGTTCTGCAGTGATTTGGTCTTAATTTTAAATTCTTCGAATACAATCAAAGTTTTGATTTTTTATATAATCTAAATTATTATTCAAATAATGCCAAACAGCTGCGCCGTGTTTGGTTGGTATTCAAATAGAAAAAAGGAGGTATCCTTTTTCCGATTCCCTCGTGATGAGGAAACAAGACGGGAATGGGTTTATCGTTGTAAGAGAAAATACAACTTTAGCCCTACTACTCATCGCATATGCACTAAACATTTTGAAGACAGTGCATATAAAAGAGACCTGCAGCATAAATGTAACACATAAATGTAACAGGTACGCAACGTATGAATGTGAGGAAAGCAGTGCAGCTTCTTTCGGAAAAACATCTAAAGCTCTAGATTTCATGGAAGTCAGGGACTTTTGAAGAGTATGTTCTGGGAAAGCATAAGGGACTTTATAGAGCTTGCTCACTCCTGGTTTGATGTGTTCAATTCAAGGGTACCTTATGACAGAAAAAACTCTAGGCATGCTTATGTGAGAAAACATACAATGGAGAAAATGCACTCAGACCAGGCAATGAAGTATACGAATTGGCATACCATATGAAAATTGTGTATCCTTGCCTTTTAAAGTGATTTTTTTTTTTTTGTCAGATTTCCGATATTTTTTAGGGTGAGAGTTCTGAATGGCCAAATTGTATCGAGTAGGGCAAAAAAAAAAAAAAAAAAAAAAGATGTAACAATTAACTAAATTGTGCCGTGACAATTCTAAAAGATTTTTTTTTTCATTTTTGTTAAGTATTTTTCATTTCTATTATGAAGCCAGATACTGTTTTCTGTTATCTCTGTATATTTATATTAGTTTATTAAATAATGTATTATAAATAAGCCTTTGTAAATAACTGTCAGGTCAAATACTAATCGATTTGTTAAGTTCTATCAAGCATATTAATCTAAGGCTTCTATTATATATTAGAAATCCAAACATTATCAATCCACGATTTTGTATTTGAACAGTGATCTATATGAATTCAAAAGAACACCAAACGTATAGAAGATAACAGAGCGAAAAGAACATTATGACACTTACAGGCCTAATCCCCAATACCTTCGACCAAAGGTACTTAAGTTGTTCCCAAGGTAGTACTTGCCTTGATTGCTCTCACCCTGTCCTCCAGGCCTATCACGGAAATACCACACAACTACCCCCCGCGACCAAAGTGACTGTACCTCTTTCCCTTATTCTATATACCTCCCTTATTCTATATACCTTGGTACCGAGTATGAAGAACATGATAGTCACGTATTTTCCAACATCTTTTAACACTGATGTCATGGAAAGCTTTTTATACATATCATTGCTTTATTTCATAATTTCCTGTAACTTTGATAAGCAAAACACGTTATCTCGGATGTGACTGACGTGAAAACACGGTCACAAGTGATCATTGTTAGTTATTGAAGAGTCTATTTTGTTTGTTGCTAATCTCTTCCACTACCGGTTATTATAGTTTAAATTTTCTTTTAATATTAATATTCTTTTAATCTTTCTTCTAAATGCAGAAACAAGTTGCAACCGATAACCATTATCCTTATTCAGCTAAGTAAAGAGAGAGAGAGAGAGAGAGAGAGAGAGAGAGAGAGAGAGAGAGAGAGAGAGAGAGAGAATTCTAAAGATTTTCTATCCTTTTCCAGATTGAATAACGAAAGAATGTCAAAGTATATTAAAGATCTACGAACACTAAAAAAATGAATTAATAGACTGGAAACTGGTTCCTAAGAAAATCAGAAGGTATAGTTTTAATTCATAAACAAGAAAGTAAGGTCTAAATGGAACAAATTTCATGAGGCAGGAGAGTGAAGAAGATTCTAGATTCTAGAAGGATTACTAGAAAGATCATTAAATGGTAGAAAATGGTTCAGAAAAATACACAAAAAATGGCTGGTACTAAAAAAATTTAATAATTGAAAAATGGTAATAAAACGAGTACATTATTACTTTATGTAAACGCTCCCCAGAAGAATGACTGGTCTAGTTAAAATAGCGTCATGGGGGTTAAGCATTCTGTTCTGCACAAGCAAGCAAAGGGGAGTTAATAGCTTTCAGGCTTGTCCCCTTGCAATTGCCTACACATTTCGGAGAGTAATTCCATGCCTTCTATATAGCAAATAGGATCAATTTCATTCTGAATTGTGAACGCAATTAACCAGCATTCTCCTCAGTAAATCCGAAATGGAATTGCTGATTAGATTAACATGGACTGTGATAACAAATGTCCTACGCATTCAATTATTATTTCCAAAGACATATGTGTATTAAATGTTTTCTCTTTTTTTTCCTCTCTCCTCAGAAAGCAAGTTACAGTAAATTAGGTAAAACTTGTTCACGCCTTGAAAAGTGCAGGTTAATTTAAAGAAATCCATCATTAACTGTATCATATTTTGCGACTTGCCTTTTACCATACTTGAATCACTGCCCTAAAGGACTCCTCACTAATGTCTAATATAGGGGCATTAAAAAGCTCATCTTATTTATCTCGCCACCCACTGAGGGTTAGGACTCACAGTTTGAAAAGCGCTGACGTAAGGTATGAGACAAAACCCATTTGACTCAGACAGAGGTCATAGGATTCAAATACTCTTTGGCTCTGCAGGAAGCACATCATAAGGCGAGTTTGGAAAATCTAAGCCCTTCTTCTACAGCGATAAAAACGATTAGAGTTGATGGGTAGAGGAACGAGGCGAATGCACGACTGACGTGGAATTTGTGCTCTCGTTCGCAAGGAATGTAATATCTCCAGGGGATTCGATGTCTTTCTCCTCTCAAGGTATCAGGTGAATTAAAACAACATCCTCGGTTTCAGATCCTTAATTCTGGCATCGCTTGACATTCTTACGCTTTCAAATGCGTAGATTTCAAATAAAACAAGTAAAAATTTCGTCGAAGTTTCTTCTGACAAAACGAGTTTTCTGTACATCGTATAATCAAGGCCACCGAAAATAAATCTATCTTTTTGTGATTTCGGTATAATGCTGTATGAGCCGCGGCCCAAGAAACACTAACCAGGGCCCGGTGGTGGCCTGGCCTATATCGTTGCCAGACGCACGATTGTGGTTAACTACAATCTTAATTAAAGTAAAAAAATAAGTACTGAGGCTAGCGGGAGGCAATTTTGTATAATTAATGATTGGAGGGTGGATGATCAACTTATCAATTTTCCGCACTCTAACCTCAATAGTTTGTAAGATCTTATTACGGACAGAAAAAGTGCGGACAGGAAAAATTGTGGACAGAAGAAAATTAGGACGGACAGACAAAGCTGTACAATAGTTTCCTTTTCAGCAAACTAAATTAGTGCTTTAAAACTTGTCGACATTTCTTCACAAACTAAAATTATTATGTAGTTTTATAATCATATTTGTTCATTCCTCTTTTTATCTCTGCTGATTTTGCTAACCTGCTCTTTACTATTTCATTTTTATTCCTTGCTTCCAGAATTCGGCTTTGCAAGCTAATTGTCTATGAGATGCTGGTTCAGGCTAAATACCAGTTAAAATGATGATAAAAGAGATGATGGTGCTGAATCTTATGAACGATAGAGCAATGTCGGAAAGAAGTCTTTCGGTAATACAGTTGATGCCATGATGGAAAACGAAGGTCAAGGGTCAAATAATCGTTCAAATTTATCACATTTCATAGAGAATGACAAAGCAATCTCGATCTCTTGAGGAAACAGGATGCTATTTGAGAAAAAGCTCATTGTGATAATGGGTGAGTTTAATATTTCCCCCACTCTGGCGGGGAAAAGATAGTGTGTAGATAAATATGAATTCACGTCAAATTTTTCCAAGGTCGAGTTCTGATCTCTGATGTCTAGATTGTTAGTTGGAATTACCTAGTCACATCGGAATTGCCGTGACTGCACATCACTGACAGACTTCAGAGGCTTCGACTGAGATACCAAAATAATGTTTTCATATGTGGATAACTAACATCAGGAGTCCAGATTTTCAGACGTCGATCTCCGACGTAAGAACTTTGGTTATCAGAGGTCAAGGGCAGACATCCGAACGGTCTACAGTCAGTGAGTCGTTTGGCGTTGGCCGGATGCTGGGTGGAGATCGGAGGAAATGCGAAAGAAGCCTTCACTGCCAAAGGTGATAGAATAAATAAAGAAGGAAAAAGGAAGAATCGGAAACCTATGTAAGAAGTATATGACAAACGGTGGTAGAAGTTGCAAATAGATCTGTGCAAAGTAGGAAAAGAATTCTTAAATAACTGGTAGGGTTGAAATAAAAAATAAATAAAGATTGACAGATAAAGGAAATGTGAAAATGATGGTACTCAGTGAAAAGATGATTACTGTTAGTAAAAAGGAAGTGAATTAAAGATAGAAATAGTTGGATAAGATTTAAAAGTAAACCGACAAAAGTGAATGTAAAAGAGGAGAAGAAAGTTATAATTTTAGAGAAAAAATGGAATGATGAGAGAGATTTATTATTATTATTATTATTATTATTATTATTATTATTATTATTATTATTATTATTATTATTATTATTATTATTATTATTATTATTCAGTAGATGAAACCTAATCATATGGAACAAGCCAAAAGGGCCATTGACTTCAAATTCAAGCTTCCAAAAGATGAAGTAAAGGGAAATATAGAAAGAAAAGAGATCACTTATTAAAGAAATTAATTAATACATAGATGAATAGATAAAATTCATTAAAACTCAAGAAGAATAGTACTAGGGTAGTAATTCATGTCATTTTCGCTCGAACCCCTGGGAGGCTGTTCCACAGTCCAACGGTGTGAGTAATAAAGAACCTCTGGAACTGAGAGGTTCGACGGCGAGGCACATTTACTGTATATTGTTGCTGCTGTTCAACGAATCTGGTTGTTCTCGGCAGGCAAAGGGGATCAGGGATCAATTGTGATTGTGAAAGATCGCTGCTGAAATACAACTTATAAAAGAGACCATCCGTCGTTGGTACAAGACATAACTACGATCTAAAGAGATAAATCACACGCCAGGAGAGCAGATCTCAGTAAAGGAAACACAAATGACCTAAACTGATAAAACTAATTTTATCACAGTTATGAATATATGAGGCCTTAAGAGCAATACCTACCTTTCGTCTGGCATTTTCTGAAACTTTCTCAAAAACTAGGTTTGAGTCAAAAGTTGCACCTAGAATAGTTGAAGCTTCAAATATACATGGAAAAAAAATCAGATGAAATAAACGAAATATCACCAAAGAATGAAATAATACGTTATCTCTCTTCTTTCAATTACGTTCATTAACCTAACCCCTTGTTCATAATTTTATTTTTCCTAAAACCTTGATGAACATTTACAAGATAATTAACGGAATACATTGTTATATCCCCATTATATCCAAGATAGTTTCCCTTAGGTCTCATCCCTTTGCCTCTCCCCCCACCCCAATTAAAAGATACTTATCATGGAAACTTTACGGGAATTCTGAGAACTTTTGATTCAAACGATGCTTTATTTTATTTTTATTTTTATTTGTTTATTTATTTATTTATTTATTTATTTTTATGAGATGCAGATGAATTCAGTGGATGCGGAAATTTGATTTCTGTGACCTCAGAGGCCGTTATTCAATGAATAAATTTCAATATATTGGGAGCATGAGCTATTCAGGTAGATTTTGTTTTTTTTCTTCATGATTTCGGCTAATATTCTTCACAGCTTTTGCACGGACGTAAGAGTATGCAAAACCCATCAGTCTATGCAACTAAAGAATGGAAAGTGGATAACTGTTGGGTGATATTCTAAATCAATGTTTATATAGATATGAGCAGAAAAGATGTAACCTTAATAATGAGTGCCAGTTTCATTTCATATCTGATACTGTTGACCGGATGGATTTAAAAATTCTGATTCGGATATACCAGTGAGAACAGGGGAAGGAAATCCTTTGTTCATAAGCCGTTGCTGTTTTATACAATGATTCATTTTCTACTGCTACGAAGAGCCGAAGAAGTGTCTGAAATCAGAGGATTGATTTCATTCCACATTTTGTTTTTCTTCATTAAGATGATTTGTCTGTTACGTTAAGTTCACAAATTTATAAAGGTCTTCTCTTAATTTGATCCACAGTAAAAGTTACATTAATTTCCACATTCAAGAGAACATCAAAAGCGTGATATCAAATTTTATTTAGCTTTCCTTGGATTTATATAGATATATATTCTATATATCCATATATATATATATATATATATATATATATATATATATATATATATATATATTATAGTATATTTAAATTGGCAATGTAGATGTGTTTCCCTTTTGTGTGAACAGACAATGTGAAACATAATTTGTTGTTTTACATGAGAGGGGAAACATTAAACCTATAACATTTATTTATTGAAACCCCCTCGACTATTTGCAATCAGCCTATCTCTACCTACTTCCTGAAAAAAAATAATAAAATAACAAAAGGGCCACCAAGACCTCTCTCCTCAAAGCGTATTCATGACATCAATTTAATTGCAGAATGATTTCAAGGTCCTCTCATGATACAACTCACTCCCACCATTAAAAATTGGACGGAAAATTTCGTTGAAGATGTTGGAAAAATTCATCAACACGACTGCGTAATTAATTCGCTGAAATTCTTTTGCACAACAAAAGACGCTGAGGTAGATGGAAAAAAACGCTGAGGCAAATGGAAAAATGTCAACGAATCGGATTTTTAAGATTTCTTTATTCCCACACTTAAACCTTTTCAATGTCATGCAATTATGATGAGAGGGAAAAATTCAAAAGGAGAGCTGCTTTGATATCACTTCACCTGTCCTTCAAAAAATTCTCTGGCTGGAATTCTTTGGGCTTTCAATTATTACCTGTAATTACATATATAAACGGTAGAGAACAAGTATTTGCA
>NC_061097.1:60046947-60058446 GCF_015104395.2 Macrobrachium nipponense | reverse complement strand
GGAAAAACACTATGGTGCAGTTAGTATTAACTAATACCAAAATCCATTAACAATTGGGTCTTTCTTTAAATATAAAGATCGATTGAGGTCCCTTCTTGACCTCAAATGTATATATAAATATACTTGCCCAAGTTGTAACTCTGGGACTTACGTGGGATCTACGAAAAGGTTACTGAAGGTCAGAATCGATTCTCATCGTGGAATAAGCTTCCGAACAGGAAGTAGGCTCTCCAACCCTGAACATTCAAATATCAGGAACCATGCAAAAATCTGCAAAACACATATCGAAAGAGACGATTTTTTGCATTATAGGGCAAACACCAAACCCCCAAGATTACCCATTTTAGAGTCATTACTCATTAAGCAGCTGGTTTCCCCAGTTGAATACCCAAACCTCCTCCATCCAACTGTACCTTAGTTAACGTGTCTCCTTTTTTGTTGTCTCCTATCATTCAGTCTTTCTCTCTCTTAACTTAAGGTTGGTTGGCGGTTCCAGCTTTTAAATAATAATTTTCTGTAATTGTATATTTTAGTAAATTTTAGTCTTTTTACAATTTTTTTAATTTTTTAGTAAATTTAAGATTGTTTTATAATATTATTATTTTAATAATTCATTGACAGATTCCCAGAAGATGTAATAAATGTTATTACGAAACGTGGAATAAAAAAACTATGTAGATTGGCCTGTTTCCTTCAGTCAACACCTGATTTGATGTATTCCTTGGTCCGTCACCTGCCTGCCCCTTGGTTGTATATAATATATATATATATATATATATATATATATATATATATATATATATATATATATATATATATATATATATATATATATATATATATGTATATATATATATATATATGTATATATTATATATATATATATATATATATGTGTGTGTGTGTGTGTGTGTGTGTGTGTGTGTGTGGTGTGTTTGTTTGGGTGTGTGTGCAGAGTATGCTATTTTATTATTAACGTAAATATTCTTCCCATATTCAGTTTCTCAGCTCTCTGTTGAATATTTAATAAGAGGTTTGAGCTTTGGACAAAATAAAATATTAAAGAACTGAGTCATTCAAAATGCATATATGCCAGTGGATTCTCACTGACCCTCAAGAACTTTCTTAACACTTTGGAGCATCAACTTTGACTGTTCTGCTTGGAAGACCGTTCCACATTAACGCTTCGGACATAATTAAGGTCTCCAAGCTGGCATATGACCAGGTGAATTAATATAAACCAACCAACCTGACCTAACACCTGAGAAAACAAACCCCTATATAATGACCTTATGTTGCGTTGAAAGTAATTATTTAAGAGTATCACCTTAGATTAACACTTTTTATTAAAATCGTCTTTTCTAGTTGACAAGTGATTTCGTAGAATTTAAAATTGTTTCGGTGCCAGAGACAGTTAGACCACAGAAGCGGAGGAAGAGAGGTGAAGGTGGGAGGTGTGAGCGACCCGTTCGGCAAATCGAGTTCCAAAAATACTGAAGAAATGTCTTTTGGGAAAGACTTTCCCTTACTCTCGTCTTTCTCTCTCTTCATTTATCTTCTAGCTTTTACATTTCATCTCCATCCATCTTCATAATCATTTATATTTTATCATTCACTTTCTTCTCTTTATTTCTCTCCCTTATTTTTTTCGCTGATGGGCCTTTTCTTTATACTTTTAATATTCTAACGTCTAAATCTTTTCCTCCTCCTTTTCTTCTCTCCCTCCTCCGTCTCGATCTCCCTCTTTATTTTCTTTTCTTTTCTCATTCTCCTCCATGACTGCCTGATCGTTTGCTATAAAACCTTGAATCTGTCAGTTTCATGAAAACATTCTGAGCGATTTTGTAATGTTATTACAGTTTGTGTATGACGAAGCACAGGGCTGACTGATACTGATTAACAGTCCTTCACTCTCTCTCTCTCTCTCTCTCTCTCTCTCTCTCCTCGTCTCTCTCTCCCCTCCCCTCTCTCTCTTCTCTCTCATATGATAATATTTATTTTATTATCTCCCGTGCTTCCTACTTTTCTATCTACTCATATGCGTATATTTTTCGCAAACTTTTTTTTTTTTAAGAATAAATTATTAACTTAAAGCTTGCAAAAAGAAAAAAAATCTCCATTTATTCGCATAATTCTCATCCAAACTGGTTTCAAATAAGAAGAAAAATAATAATAAGCAGAAAAGAAGAATTGTTTCTCAATTACCGTAGAACGAACCTAATTACTGAAGATGAAAGACAGTTCAAACAGAGTAAAGGTGACGTCCGGCATCTTCAGCTTCTGTTTTTGCACGACAAATTTTGCAAACCGGATCCGAGACTTCCTTCTACGCGAGAAACCCCGTCAACTCGCACACGTTCGTGACACTGATCCTGCACTAATACACAGCTTCATTAGAAGAGGATACTGGATGCCTGAAAAGTTCCATGTAACACCATGGTTAGTTTTGTTTCTCCAGCAGTAAAATGCTGACGACTATTACATGTAATCTCTAAAAGGAACCGAAGTAAGCAAAATAAAACTTTTTGTTATTGGAATTAATGGAGATTAGAGTTGAGTAGCATAACTGATTTATTCAAACCAGTTAAAAACTAGACGAGTACCCAAGACTGAATTATAATTTCATAAAAAAGATAAAAGTTTTAATGTCATCCGAATGGAAGCCTGGAAAAGTAACAGTAAAAGAAGAAGCAAACGCCCCGTTTGATAAGCAAATGAACATCTCCATTCGATAGTCCACTTCATGCAGAAATTTATATCACCGCCGATCTCTGTTTGATTTCATCCTTTCCTTCCTTTTAGTAGTTTGGCATTTTCTAATGGTTTGCGATTCTTCAGTATTTTCAAACAAGCGACTTCGTCAAGAGCAGTTTCTGGCAATTCTCTGAAGCATCTGAGCAATGGACTCGCGAGGAACAACCTCCCTTTGAATAGTGGAGAGATCCCACTCAGTGCAAATATAAGGTTGTCTCTCTTTTATTCTTTTTACAAATTAATCTATTTTAATTTCCTTTCTATCGTATGAAAGATGCATCGAACTTACAATGCGCTGTACAAAGGAAGGAAGTATTTATATATATTTATATATATGTATATATAATATATATATATATATATATATATATATATATATATATATATATATATATATATAATATATAATATATATATATATATATATACATACATCATACTATATATATATATATATATATATATATATATATATATACATACACATACATATATATAGATATATATATATATATTATATATATATATATATATATATATATATATATATATATATATATATATATATATCAAGTTATATACCAGAAAGGTTAGAGAAACAATGATGCGGTGCTAGGCCTTTCGACTTACTGTCCTGTAGTACTTATGAGACTGAAGAAATATGAAATATGTTTACAGACCAAACTTGAATAAATGACAAATTGGAATTACAAAGGAATAAAATGTTATAAAAAATACAACTAAATAATTCACCTTTTATTAAACAATAAAAGTTTTTGCATGGTGAACATTTAAAAAATATATATTAACATACAAATAAATATGAAATCATATATAAGGTAACTAATTAACAATTAAGTCCAGTGATTTTATCTTTTAAGTCATTCTTAAACATTTTACTAATACAAGGGTCCAATTATCACATGCCAGGGCTAAGGTTAAAATTCCAACTTATGCCGTTTAATTCTTTCAAAACTGGGCAAAACATCCAATGCTATATTCATTCATTTAAGTGAAACTCGCAAGATAAATTGGACTGGAAAGATTTTTGTTTTTTTGTTTTTACTAAATCTTTTATGATCTGCAAATCAACAGCAATACTTCCAGTTGTTATTTCAATCTTCGCCCTGGCTTGTATATTTGGGCCCTGTATTAGTAAAATGTTTCAAGAACGACCAAAAAGGCAAGATCACTGACTTCATTATAGATTAGTTACCTTATATATAGTTTCTTGGTATTAGTATGTTAATATTATTTTATTGGTTCACACCTGGCAAAAATCAAAAATTTTATTGTTTACCAAAAGGTGAATTATTGACTTGTACTTTCATAAAATAAAATTTTTTGGTGGTCATTCACTTTCATTGTATAATCTTTAATTTGTCTTGTCCCTGCTTCCGAGCTGTTAGGTCGAATGCTTCTGTAAACAAAACCTCGTAAATATTCACCTCTGTTTTGGTAGGTCTACTAATTCTTCACTGCATCCACAGCATCACACACACAAACACACACACACACATATATATATATATTTATATATATAATTCTGAGTTTACCCAGTTATGTCGCCTATTTCTTAATAATTCAGAAAATTTACCATTTGACTAGGGTGGTGTAGGCGGGGGGGGGCGGGTTGGGGAGGTGGGGGTAAGGTAATACCACCAGTACAGAGAGTGGCAGAAGATTTTTTAGGCTGTTTCTGTTTTTCCCTACTTAATGAGACGCCAGGGCAAATCATCTTGAAAAGATAACGACTGTTACCTCCTGGCCAAGCTTGAACCTATCGCTCGGGTCGCCATAAAAAGGGCAAGACGACAGAGGTTGTCAGTCAGTCTGTCTGAGTCCACCGAAGGCACTGTCCATCTGAGGATCTGGCCGCGAGCCAAGCAGGCACTCACTTTCCCACACGCTTGGAGAGCTTTAACCATTTGAGATAGTTAAGGTCTCTCTACCACACCTGGGAATCTTCTATCCAAGCATCACATAGATGGAAGAAATGATATGTCCTGTGATTCGAGAGTTAGTTGTAAGCCAGTGTACTTTATCTCCAACTTAGTACCTCTCACACAATTCATAATGTCATTCAGCTCATTTTCCTTTGATTTTGCAACTGTGGTCTTTCAGTGTCAGTGCATGTCCCTTTCCTTTCTAGAAGTGATTGGAGTAATGCAATCCATTTTACTTGTGTACGACTCATTCAAAGAGAGATTTTTTTTGTTATTACTAGACTCATCTCGAATTATTTCACATCTAGGTGTGGTGTCATGTCCATTGCCAAGCAGATGTTTCTCCTGTGTTTCTCCATCATTGCCAAGAGAAGTCTGCCTACTGGCTGATATAATTTTATTGTTCTACTTGCACAATTAAAGACCTCTTATGCATGGTCCTTTTATGCTCTCCTTGGGAATTACCTAATTTGAGTGAAATCTGGCACGTTTGATTCACCATTGTGCTTGTGAAACAGAGTCAGTGTTAAGGCGCACGCAGTTTCCTCACTTGGTGACCTACTAATTATCAATTGTTCTTTTTTTTCTGGCTACGGTATTTCTAAGGTTTTATTTCAAGGTCCTGTTAATCTCAGTAAAGCAAATAAACTCCAGCGCTCCTCGAAAGACGTACTATATACGTACTATATATATATATATATATATATATATATATATATATATATATATATATATATATTTGTGTGTGTGTGTGTGTGTGTGTGTGCCCGTGTGAGTTTGTTTGCTTGTATGAATAGGTGAATTATTGTAACTTGCAAACGAGGGACATGCTTCTACTGAAATATTTAGCGTCAAATGTTGTGCAATATCAAATAACTAAACCTAAACTTTAAATATAGATCCAAAGGAATAATAATTGATAAGTGATTTGCCCTCAAACCCTTCCCCCCCCCCCCCCCCCACCCCCCCCCCCCCCCCCCAGGCGATATCAAACGTTATTCGAGCTTAAAGTTTGCATATTATTTATTTGTTTATGTGTTTTTTGTATGTGAGTGGTTGTTTACATATGTAGTGAAATATTTCAAAATGTGCTTCAATGACATACAACTAAATGAGAGCAATTTCACTTAAGCAAAAGCACAGAGAACGAATGCCGTGGAAAGTTCCAAAGGATCACACCAGATATGAGAAAGGAAAATAACCAGGGGTCTGTAATACTTGAAGAACGTCGTCTTAAATCTCGCAGTTAATTAACGGAGCCATTAGTTATTAAGAAAGTAGTTTAGCTGAGGAGAGGAGTGAAAAATGAAAGCGGAAGGGAACATGAAGATGTAATATTAAAAGTATTCGGGCTCTGCACTCATAGTGACTTAAACTGACAGAAAAAAAAATAACAAAAGACGATTATTCCTGTTAAAGGGTAAAACAAAACAAATAAACGATGGCATAAAAATCTGTTTTAGTTCACAGGTATTCTTTCCATTTTCTACACTCGATGGGGATATGTCCGGTAGGGTCGGGTTTAACTTGGTAACCCCAATTGTCTAGAATGTCGACTGGAAGTCTTGGGTGGGTGGTGTCGGGTGTTCGAATCACTTAGGTAACAAGTCATTTGATCGTCTTATTATAATCCTTCGCTGATATTCGTCGATGTGAGCGAATTGGATATTGAACGACATTTTATACCTTAATATTCGCTATAAAATGTCACGGAGATGTCATAAAAATTCGTGTTCCTAAACGTCTCATCGGTTGTAATGTGTGAGTGGGTTAATGTCGACGCTAATTACAAATTCCTGCACTCAATAGAAATGTGTACGGTTCAGCCGGCATTACCTTACGCCTTCATAGCCCAGTGGTCTAGAGTCCTCTAGACCGTCGACTGAAAATCGTTGATGGTTACTGTTGTTCGTTCGAATCACTTAGGTACTTGATTACTTATCACTCAATATTCCACTTCGGTGGCATTCCCCAAAGTAGTTTCAGGGATTAGTTTATTAAACGGCATTTATAGCTTAATGTGTATACACATATAAATAGCTATATATATATTATATATATATATATATATATATATATATATATATAGTATAGTAATATATACCATAACATATATATATATATATATATAGATATATATATATATATATATATATATAAATGCAATGTTGCCACGATGCGTAATGAAATAAGTGGTCTTACAATAAGTAGAGTGTAAATGTAATAGGATAAATGCAAGGTAAATGATAATGTAAATAATGCAAGTTACAAGTAACATAATTCTTTAATTAATAAGAATATACATGTATTGCATTGTATCTGATATATGCAATGCAGTCGTAACGGTATTTGATATCTATACAATAACCAATATTAACATTTTGGTATCACGTTACCTTTGACTAACCACATTCTACATGACCTACAGTAATTAGGTTAATGTGCCTGTGAATACATACAGGCCTAAAAACATGATTTCATCTTTTTTTTCACTCAACTGCGGTAATGAACTGTGATTCATTTCCGTGGTTTTCGTTTGCTTTGTTAGGGCTCACACCTGAATTTGCATATGTCTTTGTAGCTTCACATTCGCATTAGAGAGAGAGAGAGAGAGAGAGAGAGAGAGAGAGAGAGAGAGAGAGAGAGAGAATTTAACTCTAGTAGCAGCATATTAAGAATTAAATTGGGCTCTAAAGGATTCCATTATAATTCTCGAAACAGCGCTTGAAGTAATGAATTTAGAAGATGGTGTAATACTGGACACTAATACACTTGTTAGAACCTACGATCTATGACTCCTCCAAAATTTTGGATATATTTCGCTAATCAAAGATGTGAGAGACATCATAAATGTCCTCGAGATGGCTGGATGAATGAATCCTTTGTTACTGAAGATGTGTATATTAAAGAAATTAGGTCATATTTATTTTTATAATATCTGACTAAAGCAAAGTGAATAACAGGTAATACTCCGGAGATCCAGGAGGAATACATTGATACCCTTTTCAGCCAAGGAACCCCCCTCTAGACCTTCCATGAGGAAACAGTCTCCTTTTTTTCAACTGGGTCCTTCCAGGGTTTGAAATGGAGCCCAGGGAACGTGGTTTGCTCAAGAGATCCTCCTCAGGCCATCTATGCAGAAAGCTCAACTTGAATAATAATTTCCTTTACCACAGGCATGTTTTACCAAAGAACATATTTGCTCTCACAAAAGAAATCCTTTTAACCATCGGCGGAAACGTCAGAGACGCAGATATTATCATAGTATAGTGATGCTGAAATCTCATGCGACATGATTCTTTTTGTATCGTCCAGATTCTCAGACTCAACATGACGTTAACAAGTATTTTTTTTTTTTCGTATGTCATATCATGTCAAAAAAGTTTTCAAATTCACAGCCAGCACTATTTTCCTGGCATAATTCGTAATCTGTGATTTAAACTTATTCCTTTTTTTTCTTTTTACGTTGCTTAGTTCAAAGTACGATGTGTTAAGGTTAGCGGTGCTATCAATGAAAGGACACTTAACATGCTCCTCGAACTGGTCAACATGACTACGTCTGCAGCATTATGACAGTAGACCTAATAAGCTTAACAGTCATCATAACAACCTTTTCAAAATAGGAATAGGAATTTAAACAATTTCTTTTTGAACGTTGAAGTTTTAGGCTGTGTTTAAACTGCCTGTATGGTGCAAAATGATTTATAGGTATAAAAACTAATATAAGCCTTCTGAGATATAATCTGTTACTAATGAATTAATTTGTAGAGATTGACTCTTCTTTGAGGAATAAAAGATGATGATTTTGATTTATGGAGAGATGGCTATTAATCGAAATATCATATCATAGTATAATATCAAGGCGTATGGAACACTTGTTTTAAACTGGTTTAAAATTATTTTCTTAAAAGTCATGCTCGCTTTTGTGTATAATTTATTCTTCATAAGGTAACTTGCAGTGCAAGAATGTGTAGATAAACCTCATCTGCTTTGTGGCTAAAAATTGTTGATAGAGAGATGTGAATGAATAGTGTAAAGTGAATAAATCTAGCACACCTAGGCCTAGGAATAAAAAGAATAATTGCATAGGCGAATATTTGCTAGTATGCCTTAATTTTTTTTTTTAAAAATATTTAAGAAATATAAGAAAGAATTATGTATGAAAATCCAAATATTCCTCTAACAAATATAAAGTAGTAAATGTTTTCAAGATAATTCCATTGTCACTACTCATTGTAGACCTATGTTACACCAAGTGGTTGTTGTTGCACCGACACTAATGATACGTCACACAGCTCCCCTCACACGTTATCAGTGGGCGCATTCTACTTTTGTATAATACATATGTATTTTCAAATTTTTTTTCGGCGTTGAGGCGTAAAAACAATTAAATAGAACTATTTCAAATTTTATGCTTCGTATGGAATCAATATTAATATTGATGATAAATTTATTTATTTTTTTATTTTTTTATTTAACATATAAACTGAGGTTTGATGACCTCGTTTTGGTCAAATGCGTCAGCGATGTGGGAACGAAAGTATTGAAAATGTTTTCGTAAGTTTTTTTTTTTTTTTTATTTGGCTAAACGTGACATTTTCTTACAGTTTTGAAATGTATGACAGATCACTCTTAAGAAAAATATTATAACCTTATTGTATGCAATAATCGTGTTTTGCATTGGAATATAGATAAATATGGAACATAGTAGTTGCCAGTTTATTGAATTTGAAACGAAATCCTACGGAGTCATGTTCGCATGAGATTTGAGCATCACTGTAGCTGTGAGGTATAAAGGTTCTGGTTATTTTATTATTATCAACTATTTGTTTTAAGGTCTATTTTTTACTCTCTCTCTCTCTCTCTCTCTCTCTCTCTCTCTCTCTCTCTCTCTCTCTCTCTCTCTCTCGTCCCACACATTTGCAATTATATGGGTAGTAGGTCTTAGGAGTATCATGCAAAAAGAAACTTTTGAATATCTCTTCCATCTTTCTCACTTTCATTTCAGTCATTCACATATGAAATTGATAGATGTTTGATAAATGTTGAATAAGCTCTCTCTCTCTCTCTCTCTCTCATCTCTCTCTCTCTCTCGTCTCTCGTCTCTCTCTCTCTCTCTCTCGTAGGATAAACCGGGGTTTTTGCGTCGTTTTTAAGAACCATGAAGTATATTTTTCCGTTTGTTTTGGTACCAAGATCCTCCAAAAATATTCTCTTATCGACATTCTTTTGTTTATTATCCCCATTTTCATGCTCATTACGTTCATTATTACCATAATGCTCATAATTATCTCCTCTCCATTATTATCAATATTATCATCATCTTCACCCTCATTTTCTTGTACATTGTTAAAAATCCTCAGCATCGCCGCTTCTGTTAAAAATTAATGGCCGCATCACTCGCAATAAATCACTTCTATTCTCCTTCAAGACATAATCATAAGGGTGCCATGTTCTGTTATTTACAAGTTACATCTTTCGGAGACTTAAAATTTCAGTAAAGAGATAAATAAAAGACAATGAAGAATTATGGATGGTTGTCAAGGAGAAATATTTTTAGTCACATCGAGACAAACAAAACTACCAAATCTAAATATCATCAACCATATCTTCAGTCTTCCTCTTGAACACCCACAATGGTGGGAAAAACATCATCGTTTGTGAATTAATTGAAAATACTTCTGTCTGCAGATTCCATCTTACAGTTGGTTCAGTGTAAATGCGCAAAGAGTCAATGTAATGGGCGATGTTCCTGCCACAAAAACCAAATGCCTTGTACAGAGTTGTGCAACTGGGATCCAGATGAAAAGTCAAAACTTGTTGATGTGGCTGAAGCTACTGACGATTTGACACTAAATGAGTATCGGACTTGACATGATTTGTCTAAGGAATATAGCATATATTGTTCTTTTATTTAAACCATCAAAGTGGTTTAAATAAAAGGACAGTGGTTAACTGTCATACTGTCATTTGATAAAAAAAAATTACTAAATCTGATGGCAAGTAAACGTATTATATAAACGTATTTTACAATAATTTTTCCTCATAAAATTTGACTTATGATTAAACAATAAAGAAAATCACTGTTTTACTAATTACATTGATATGCACAGATAAAGGTTACATCATACTTCACACCCAATAAAACTCAAAAAGTTCGAAACTTTGGGCAAATTGCGGCAAAAAAAACTGTCGTTTTTGGCGATACACCTGATCTTTAACAGGCTAAAAAAATATCAATATGACACCTCAGAAAAAATGGCAAACAATATTTCTCATGCTCCTAATACTATAGGCTAACAAAAAAAAAAAAAAAAAAACACACACACACACACACTGGCAAAAATCTATATGAATTTTTCCACGACAGCCAGAAATGTGACATAGCAGCATGTACTAGCAGCGACTGCACAGAAAACTCGATTGCGCCGAATAAACTTCGGAGCATATCTTACTTGTTTTTAATTGAGAGTGCCGGTAGTGAATCAGCATATTCAAAAGCGAATGAAGGTGCATGGTCACCTACAACTCTGCCGCCTGTGCGCTGTCAGCTCTAGAAATATTTAGAGCGTAAAAAAAAAAAAAAAAAATCTCATAATCTTCAACGGAATGGAAATGTAGCTATCGGCTTCATATCGAATATTCTGCTACGCAGCAACAAGCAAAAATTTACTATTATCTACAAGTTCTTTCGGTTGGAAATACCTTTGTGGTTTTTATTTTTTTATTATTTATTTTTTACACGAGCCATGGATCGGACTCAACGCCGGGAAACCTGTATGTAAAAATGATTCCAAAT
>NC_061097.1:60024447-60041947 GCF_015104395.2 Macrobrachium nipponense | reverse complement strand
CAAGTTTGACCAGCAGATGCTACGCACACACACACACACACACACACGTATATATATATATATATATATATATATATATATATATATATATATATATATATATATATATATATATATATATATATATATATATATATATATATATATATATATATATATATATATATACTATATGTGTGTGTGTGTGTGTGTGTGTGTGTGTATGTGTGTGTATTACATCATTCTGATATTCGGTAGAGGGACCGACTGAATTCCGTTGAATTGCATTTTATTCATTAAAGGCTGTTTCGCTGGTCCTTACTGGCCATGAATTTAATTGCACTTTAATCAGAAATTCCATGGTGTAAAACTTCGGCCATAACTAGACTCATTTCCCTTGCAGAGTTTTACAGGAAATGCGACGCTTTTGGAACGACTCTAGTAATATAAAACAAATTACCAGAAATAAAAAATCGCTGTCAGAATTTTATATTCATCGTATAAATTTCTTGTGAATACTGTTTTTAATAGTTTCCCTCATTAAAAGGAAAAGAAGCTGAGGTTTAAATAAGGAAATTTAATTGCCAAATGAAGATGGTTCTGAGCGCCTTCCCTTGAACTTTTCGAATTCAAGGAATCATTAGCCGCCGTCTTAAACAAATTAGGAAATGGAAACGTTTCTCAGAATTATGATCACTAGGACACATCACCGTGAAGGTGGACAATTGGAAACGTTGTAATTAATTTCAATTCTTTATTTCCTACGTCTCGTAATATCATTATTACATCTTCAGGGAATCTGTTAAACAATCAATCAAATTACTTTAAAATTACTTAAAAATTACTTTAAAAATTACTCTAAAATTCAACACTTATAAATTACAACACAATTAAAAAATCATACAGAAACGAAAACAAAAAAATAAAAAGACCAAAGAACGCTAACCAACCTTATGCCGAGAAGGCAAGAGACAGAATGACAAAACTAAATAAAGTTAGCTCAGGTACAGTTTTGTGTGGAGGAGGTCTGGGTATTTAACTGGGGAACCAGTTGTTTAATAAATAATGACTCTAGGATAGGCAGTTCATATGCATTGTTTGCTTGGCCTATGATTCGGAAAATGGCTTCTTTCTATATATATTTAAAAATTTTTTAATGGTTTCTTATATTAGAATGTTCGGGATTGGAGAGCCTACAGCCAGTACGAAACTTAATCCCGATGAGAGTCGATTCTGACCCGCAATAACCTCTCGTGGATCCGACATATGTCCCAGAGTTACACTTAAGGGCAAGTATACTTATAGACCACTTTGGAGGTCAAGAGAGGTCCAATCGATCTTTATATCTGAAAAAGGAACCGATTGTTTTGCGGGTTTATTGGAATTAATTTCATATTTAATGGCACCATAATGTTTGTGAACAATTTTGTGCAAACTTTCTCCGAAAGGAGTCATCATGTAAAAAAGGTAATTTGTCATAAAATGCTAATTTTGGTACTGTGCATGGTTTGGCGAGATTAGTGAATTGTTTGTTAAGGGTAGTCTCCACTTTGCACCTGTCTGTAGTGGTGCCGATCGTAAAAATATTTGCCAAAAATACACTAATCAAGACAGGCTAATGAAGCACTATAATAACGCATATTCTCTGTGAGTTTTATCATCCTACAGGGAAAATAAATGATTTTATGAAAAAAAAATGTGAAATTCAGGGCCCCTTGTACTGAAGGTTATTTTGTGATCGGTGAGAAACTACAATCTTGAATAGAAATTCGGTCTTACAGAATGTTGGTATATCCACCTGGAGCATGCACATAAAGTATTATCAAAATAGAACAGTAAATAAGCACGTAATAAACAAAAAAAAGAGCAACAACTTCAGTAAGTTCAGCGAAAGCCCCGCCGAAAAATTAGACTATAGCCAGGAAGAAATATTCAGAAAAAATTCAAACCTCGATTTAGGGACAAAACCTTCTGAGAGTTTGTAATTATTATGTCACTTGATAGCCTAAAAACATCTATATATTATTTAGGACAATCAAAGAAATATCCACCCCCCCCTTCCCGAAAAAGCCAAACCAGAGAAAAAGCGGAAAAGCGATTTTTTTCTGAGGACAAGAAACATGAAAAATTAGTTTAGATACCCCTAAATTGGTTTTCTGAGATGAAACTACTCGTAGGAAATGTAGAAAACGACATCGACCCAATTTAGAGAGATATACTATAATATTTGCGATTTCATATATTTATCGGCTGCGCTTTCGCTTCAGTTGTTGCTCTCTTTTTTGTTGTTGTTATGTGGCTTATTTACTGTTCTATTTTGATAATGATTTATGTGCATATTCCAGGTGGATATACCAACATTCTGTAAGACCGAATTTCTATTCAAGACTGTAGTTTTCTCATCGATCACCAAATAACCTTCAGCACAAGGGGCCCTGAATTTCCACATTTTTTGTTTTTTCTTAAAATCATTTAGTTTCCCTGTAAGGATGATAAAACTCACAGAGAATATGCGTTATTATAGTGCTAATAATGCTTGATAAATTCATTAGCCTGTCTTGATTAGTGTATTTTTGGCAAATATTTTTACGATCGGCACCCCTCCAAAGTGGAGACTATCTTTAGAAAAAAACGGAGCTTTCTATAAAATAAAGTCTGTGGAAAGCAATTATTCATAAAATATCCAGAAAGGAAACTAAATTCTTGGTGGAAGGATTGCCAGTTCGATGTAATGAAAAACGCCCTGTGGAAGAGAGTGAAATAGAGTTTATTTTAAAATCATAAAAACAAGAACTATGATTTTAAACTAATCTCTGGCAGAAATATTTGTTGGAAATAAAAAGGAAAAACTGAAGGTCGGTAATGAACTGGACATCTTGTTCAGGAGAGACAATCAGGGATGGATGAGAAATAATGTGCGGGGACCAGTGTAAACAGCAAGGACAAACAGCAAACCACTACAAACATGTTTAGTACTATCTAGATTGCAATCACAAACCTCCTCCTGGTACTTTAGTCAAGTGGCGAGTAGTTTAGTTACTACTCCTACTAACTGATCAATTTCGTTCACACAACAGTCAAGTAGATTAATTAGTGTGTAAGGCATTGCAAGATGAACAGTGGCAACGCAGCAAAGCTAAAAGCTAATAACAAAAGATATTGCAATAGCTATTTTAGAGGAAGTGGAGGAAGAAATAAGTGTGTCAAAAAGAAAAAAGATTATGGGAACGAAAATGGATTCAGAAGAAATCAACTAGGACCTACTAATTCACTTCTCAAGGAATTAGAAGTAGAAGATCCCAGAGAATTACTGGCAGTTCTATACCTTCTTGCAACTGGATGTAGTTTAAGAACACTCACATCTATTTCAACTTGGGAAATCAACTATTTCAGAATTTTTGATAGAAGTTTGCGATGTATCTACGAATCATTAAAGGAAGTCATCAAGGTAAGAGTAAATAAATGATAAACTATGTCACATAATCATATTTATTAATTAAACATTTGCTACATTTATGTTTAGTTATCATAATTAGCAATATTAAAGGCTTCAGTAATTATGTCTGTCGATATTATTGCAGACTCCTGGGTACACGTATTATGTTCAACATGTACTTCAGATATAGTAGACTGGGGTGTATAGTGTCTTCCTTCCATTGAGTCACCAGATGAAAGTGGTGTGATTGGTCTGCTAATTGTTTGGGGTTCATTTACGCTTAGCAGATGCTGACGTCAAACTCTATTTATGTAGATTTGAATGTGCTCCTGGGCTTCGAGTGCCAATAGTGTTGGCAAAGATTTAAGTTGAAGCCCAATGTGTCTCTCCCGAAACCTCGAACTCGTTTTCATCTGTCATAGCAGCTTCAGATATGATTTTCCAGTTGGGAGACCATACTAGATAGCTGCATCACTTTCGTTTTTTTCTAGCAGGTGTAGGTTTTGGGTCATGTACTAAACTATCCTGCAGTACAGAGTCATTGTGTTCAGTTTCTGCAATATGTACGCCATCGTTGTTAATCTGAAAAAAAAAGTATTTTAATAGGTATATATTTAAGTTAGGAGCCATTATAATATAAAGGGAGGGAATGTAAAGTGGTGGACATACTAATGGGATTAGTACCTACCGTTCACCACTATAATGTATTAGTTTAAATTGAAACCACAATTTAACTTTATTTTTTTCTTTTTTCAGGTTCCTGGTACAATAGATTGGAAAATGATTGCAAATGGTTTTCAGAAAGAATGGAATTTTCCTGGATGCTGTGGAGCAATAGATGGCAAGCATGTCATTATAAAAGCACCTCATGACTCAGGAAGTTTATACTACAATTACAAAGAATCAAACAGTGTTGTCTTAATGGCAGTTGTAGATCATAAATATTGCTTCAGTTATATAGACATAGGTTGTAATGGTCGAGTTTCTGATGGAGGAGTTTTTCGTAACAGTAGTTTGTATCAATCTTTAGAGAATGGTATGCTACCAGAAGGTCATTTCCTAGTTGGCGACAATGCATTTCCCTTGAAAGAATACCTGTTAAAACCTTTCCCAGAAGTAAATTAACATTAAAGCAAAAGATTTTTAATTATCGTTTGTCGCGGCTAGGAGAATAGTTGAAAACTCATTTGGTATACTAGCCGCCAGATTCAGAGTTTTTGAGAAAACCAATGCCCTACAGTCCTAAGAAAGTGGTGAGCATCGTCAAGGCATGTTGCGCGTTACACAATTGGCTCAGACAAACAACATTGCAGAACACGAGTTTGTATATACAGTAGACAAAGAAATCTCAATGAAGCAACTGTCATCCCCGGTAATTGGGAGAGAGGTGCCAGCACCTCAAGGAGTAAGAACCACTACCAACATGTTTAAGCAACCGTTCTTCTGTCGGTCTACTGATCTTCGGGAAAGATATGCCAATTACTTTGTAGAAGATGGCTCTGTTCCTTGGCAGGCAAGAATGATACATTAAGAATTGTAAGGAAAATACTATAATTCAGACATAATTAAATATATGTATGTTACCAAATTGCTTGTTTCACTTTCCATTATTATTGCATTCATGTTCCCTAGGCATTCATCTAATATGGTGAACCATTTCACCGATGGAGTGTAAACCGAGTCCGTCCTGGCACCAGATTTTTTGTGGATGCCCTTGTTTTTATTTTTCAATTCTTGTGAGTCGGTTGATCTGAGAAGAAAACAAACAAATATAGAATAATAATGTAATTACATGAATAAAGCAAAACAAAATATAGCCGTTTTTAAACCAATTTTAACCTTATCACAACTGGAAAAAAATTCTACATGATTGCGGAGGCATAAAAATGGAAAATTACCTGATGTTCTTGGATTTTGTTTCGCTTTTATCTCCTTCTCTCCAAATCCAGGTATATCTATGGTTTTCTCCAAATCAGCGTAGGCACTTTGCTTGTTTTGTTTTATTTTTATACTGTGACATTTAACATTCCACAAGCTCTCATGTTGTAAATATTTTGAAATAAATTTCAGTGTGTCTCTTCATTCCATCGAAGTTCTATTCTGCGGCAACCTACAACTCATGAACTCCACTAAATTACTAAATTCAACACGTGTTCTTAACTGGTTTAGTGGACGAATGACAAGTGGGCGGAGCTACTACTTGACCGTAAAAATAGAACATTTTGGATCGACTAAACACTAAATCACTAAATTGCTTACTAAACTACTTGACTAAACTGTTTGGTGTTCACCGACGTTTTAGTAGCTAAATTACTCGCCACTTGACTAAATTACTGGCATAGTGTGAACCAGGCTTAACAGACAGATGCGTTGATCATAAATAGAAAGTTAACCTTAGTAAAAATATGTGGTTGATCACAGTTCCTTCTTTTCAGAAACTATCTATCATGTGGGATTTACAATACTAAAATAAATACTAAAGCAGACAACATTATTGATAACACTAAACCCAAAATGTGTGAGTCTGCTTCCCTCTTTTAAATTTTTTTTTACGTGGAAGACAAACACACCCCCCCCCCCCCCCCCCCCACACCCACATAAATAATGGGATACTGTGACAAGTTACCCACAAGGAGCTAAAGACTGAAATGAGTGCCCCGTGAATATTGGTTTGATATCTCTGCTTGAAGAGGAGTCTATAAAAAAATTACGGAGAGGAGAGCCATGAAGAGAAATGACAAAGAGAATGAAAAACAAAGATGAAATGGAAATAAAAGGTATTGTCAAATAAAGAAAAATAATAAAGATGAAATTACATTAGGATAAGGCGAAAAAGGATGTGAAAAAGCGAATGAAGAAAAATGAGATGATATTGTTGAAAATAAGGTTAACAGATTACTCCCTGACAAATGAGCATATTAGGAATGGAAAGAGGTAAACCATTGGAAGAAACTGACTCTTACAACAAAACCAAATGGTGCTGTTAATTAAACGCATCTCTGATAGCTGCAAAAATTTCAAAACGAAAAGCTCTTTGAAATTAAATAAATGTGAAGAAAGAAACGATTTTGCGCATGGAATATGAGCGAAGGTTTAGCTTTTGCAAGTCTCCATTCAAGGAGGAATTTCTAGTTTTCTGTAAAAGAAAACTATTGAGATGGCTTTGTCTGTCTTTCCGCACTTTTTCTCTCCCACACTTTTTCTCTTCGGCCTCAGATGAGTCAATACAATATGAATTTAATGAATAGATGACTAATAAATGCAATAAATGAAAAAAAGGTCGCACTTTGACATTTTCATTCATAATCTCAGGTCCATTTTCTTATTATTTCTTAATTTCTATTCGCCTTCTTCATACAGCTTTCAGTTATGGATTATGTGTTTTCCAGTTTTCCATGTGTTACTCTTTATAAAGATATGAGAGTAACTAAATAATAATTATTTTCCTATATAATAACCGACGGCATGAGCTAAGCACTCTATGCAGTAATCAAAATTAATGTTGGTTTTATCTACAGTTGTAAAATACTAGTTCTGATTCTTTACACACGTTACCAGCATGACAAAGTGACAAAGTTATGGAAAACTTAGAACCTCTTTTCTGTCAGTAATAAGAGGAACTGAGAGGAACTATTGTGAACTTTCACCCACCTGAGATTTTCATCTATCTCAGTCTTAAGAGGGGATGTTAATTTCTTTCTGCCAAAGATCATTTTTTGTTTTTTTTGTAATACCTGGGAGTCAAGTGTCAGGTGACATCCAAAATTCAGGTGAAGTCCCATTCCTTCGCCAGGTAATGAAACTTTCGTTTTGTTTCATTCACCGGTCACTAAAAGATTTACACAGACCCACGTTATACATCCCGTCATTCGTTTGTTCGTTGGACTGTAAAGCACGATGAGGAAAAGATATTCGTTGTTGCCTCACATAAATCACATTTATAACACCTTTTTAATTAAACCCTTTGTATCGTGACATTTATTCATTAAATTCTAAAGCGAATTATTATGAGGTGGGGTCCTATTGATGACGGACGTTGAAAACAATAGTTTGGAGCAAAATTAATTTAATCAGTAATGATAATCACAGAACGGGTGATTGTTTCTTCCATCGATGTTTGTGTTGTAATTTGTGGAAGATTTTGTTGTTAAATTTCAAAGGATGAATTGCAATATTAAGAGCATTTTTATATCTCTGCTATTTATGTTGTAGGGATAAATTATTAAAATACATTATTCATGTGTATATGAAAGATTTTTTTAAAATTTAAAGTATTCTTAGGCAACTAGTTTATGAATAACAATATAATTCAACCTCGCAAGCGCTAACTGATTTCAAAATCGGCCTCTGTCAAGTTTACTTGACATTGATAAGCTGAAGAAACGGAACTGATTTTGAATACTTCCCGTTGGGTTGATGCCTTCCCCCTCAGAATGAAGGACATTGACAAGTTTCGAGTTTGACTCCGAAGGTAGACGGAGTATATAATATTAACAGGGAAATATTGTGACGGATGAAATTTCGTGTTTAATATCTATGCAGAAATGGTAAAGAGACAAAGTATATCTCAGTTAAACGGAAACACATAATTATCTTCTCACAAGAGAATTTGAAGAGTTATGTTAGGTGTCAGTTAAAAACTCCAACAACTAAACTAAATGATCACCTGCTTTTCAACTCAGCTGCTTTAGTGCTTCGATGTATATCAAAATAAAACCACACAAGTGAAAAAAAAAAAAATCTGAGCCTCCGTAATGGTCTAATGAATGGAGCTTTTAAAGGAACAGAAGAGAATTAGAGGTTAAAATCTCTCCGATTTACGTGAATTTTATTTTAGCGAATCATTTTGGAAGTAGAAAAATAAAAATAAAAGGAATCAATATGATTTTAAAAGAGACAGAATTTGAACGTCGAGCATTGCATGAAATATAAGAAAAATTTAAGCCGCAATAGGAAGCGACGGGAAAGAAGAAGGAAAACTAAAAACAAATGAAATGCCCCCAATTTCGAGAGAACGCGCACATTTACAAATCTGCAAATTATAACATTTCCATTGTGGGACTTTACAGGACTTGATGTGGTATGGTTCTCAATATTATAAGATAATGTTGGGGGTATTTTACCACTCCTTCACATTGACCGTGTTATTTTGTGAGGTCTTTGGTATATTGTAATTGGATCTAATATCATATAACCCTCAACGTTTCCTAGCTCACACATTAATGGTTACGTGATAATATTTTCCCCGTACAGTCTCGCAATGACGTTATCTCGTGACGTCTGTTTATAATTGTTGTGATAATGGGGGTTTATTGATTTTTTTATGTTAAGCAGCATTCAGCATTTCATAATGCCCTCTCTTCTAGTGTTTAAGGCTCAGTAACTTTCCCTGAGAAAATATATAACATTTATTTGCATTGTCCATACATCCATTTCCTTCTGCTAAAGACAATGAAAACCATTAAGATCTAGACATCTCATTTATGTATGAATGACCTTTCAGCAAATTTTATAAGTCCATAATTTCTAGATAAGAAAGAGAGAGAGGAGAGCAAATTGAATTGTGTTGTTGATCTTCCCATTTCCAAGAAGACTCAAATAACAAAGCAATGCTCACCCATGGCTCACCCCGGTCGCCCTCTCTCTCGTCATAATCTCATCTGACACAAAAGGTTTCGCCTTCGGGGATAAAAAAAATAAAAAAAGTTATTGAAATCTCTTTTCCATAAAAGTCTTCCTTTATCCTTCTTTGAGTTTTGTTGAGCAAAATATTTTAGCACTCACTGCACCGCCATGCGTTTGCGACCTTTGATATGGCTCCACGAAAATTGGCGCTGAAAGGCTTTTGTGGTCGCATAAGTTTAGTCAGGGAAGAAATCAGCCTCCATGGTGTGGTCTGTTTGAGTGTTGACTATGAGATAGCTTTATGCCTTTACACATTCAAGGATGGATTGTCCTGCGCCTATCAGATTATATACCTCACAAAATGTTTTGAGGAGACAGAAATTCTTAATGATACAGTATTCAAATGATAAAGAATTTCCGGAAAGATATCAAGGGAACATTGTGGAATTGAAACTCAAACTCGTTAATGAACTATTATCTTTATCAATATTAATAATTAGAAAGACATTGAACCGGAACACAGTCTTGCATTTCTATACTTGCGAGACTGACTCGATGGATTTGTTCAAAATGAGTTGGAAACTTGAGCAAAGTGATAATAAAGAAATTAGACAGTTACTTTGTTATTGACGAAGTGAGTGATGTTGAAGGAAAAGGACAGAAATCAGTTTAGATCCAAAAACTCAAGGTACAGTGAATAACACGTTTGTTTCAGCAGTGAAGTGCGCCGTGTGATGCATGTCTGATGCATGAAATAAGTTGTATTTTAACAGATCTTTCACATTCAAAATTGATCCTTGATCCCCTTTACTGACGATTGCAACCGATTCGATCAACAGCAGCAACAATATGCAGTAAATGTACCTCGCAGTCGAACATCTCAGTTCCAGGGATCCTTTATTCCTCACACTGCTGGACTGTGGAACAGCCTCCCAGAGGAAGTTGTGTAATTGGAACTTCACAAGTTCAAGCGAGGAATGCAATGTGAATTACTATCATAATCAATATTCTCCTTGTATTTTAATACATTTGGTAATGTGTTTTATCAACCCTAAAATTTTCATTGTTTTTTTTCTTTTTCAACCTAAGTGAAAGCTCTACTTTCTGTATTTCCTTTACCGCCTCTCACCTTCTTCCTAATGAACGACGTATTCATTTGGAAGCTTCAATTTTCAAGTCAACGGCTCCTGTGTGTTTGTTTCCTTATGATTATGGTTCATCTTCTGAATAATAATAATAATAATAATAATAATAATAATAATAATAATAATAATAATAATAACTAATATTGCTCTGCAATCACAACATTTCTTATGCGAAGTACATGGGAAAATGGAAACGCACAGAATTGACTAGCGTGCGTTCATTCGTGAGGTCAGTAGCATGCATGTATCCGTACGTCTGTTGATGGGCTTACACACACACACACACACACACACACACACACACACACACACACATATATATATATATATATATATATATATATATATATATATATATATATATATATATATATATATTATATATATATATAACAAAAGGCAAGCAAGCACAATGCCGTTCAAAATCTCGCAATGTAGACCCAAGAGAACCATAATATGTAATTTTATGATATGATCCTCTTGAAAAGGGATACCGTTAGGTAGAAATCAGTGTTACACTGTTATTCTGTGTATAATTACTGAAAGGTTCTCACTCCAAACGGGATGGATGTTATCTAGCGGAGTTATTTATCCCCAATAAAGTTAAAAGCTTTCAAGGACAGACAGTTATCATTGTCAAATATCCGTAAAAAAAAGAAAATAAATTAATGATACTTGACAATGAATATGGTCTGGTCCTTGAAAGCTTGTAAATGATTTTATTAAATAACTTAGCTAGAGACCATCCAGTTTGAATAAGGTCCTTTGTATATATATATATATATATATATATATATATATATATATATATATATATATATATAATATATATATATAGATATGTATATACAAATATATAATGTATATATATATGTATATAGTATATATACATATATATATATATGTATATATATATGTATGATACATATTTTAATATATATATATATTATATATTATATATATATATATATGAATACCATACATATATATATATATATATATATATATATATATATATATATATATACCATATATATATAGATATAGATATATATATATATATATATATAGATATATATATAGATATATATATTATACACACACACAACATATATAATATATATATATATATATATTATATATATATATATTATATATATATATATAATATATATAGTATATATACATATATATACTAATGTATACATAATCTGTGTGCGAGTATGTTTGGACAAAAAAATGAAAAGGACCACCGCACAGAAGCAAGCATACAAAGAAAGTTGTTTGTTGAGTCCGTTAAATGAGTCAAAGCTTTCATTAGGCGCTTCTAAAGGGATCTCTAGACAAGGGTACTAAAGCCCTGTCTTTGTCAGAATGATAACTGAGGACGCTCCCTTATTCTCTGTAGGAGTGAAGTATAGATTTGTTTTGTTCCTCTCGGAGAGGCACTTCTGATGAGATATATTCTCGTCTCTCCTCTCTCTCCACTCTCTCGTCTCTCTCTCTCTCTCTCATCCTCTCTCTCTCTCTCTCTCATACAAGTATGCTTAACATAACATCAGGCCTTTTATTCTAATATGATTTCTAAGCCTCTTCATGACATGTAGGTCAACCACTTATTTTCTTCACGGAAAATGAAAGACGAGAATACAAAAAACTTTCCTGAAAATCGATTACACCTGAAGATATCCACTCTCAACAAAGGTTGTGGAATTACCAATATTCCCTACAGTTTTTAATCCGAGGTATTTAACAACGAACTATGTGTAGTAGTTTAGTTGTAACTGAGGTAAAAATAAGGAAAGATTCAAACATACATGGTACAGCAGAGTTCCTTACTTCACCTGATGTGCCTCTATTATTATTAAGTGCACATTAACTTTTTTAGGATTTAATGCCATACTAATCCTATCATCCTTTTACATGGTTTATTAAGTTCCTGACATGATTTATGGAATATCTTTTATTTTGAATTTGTTATTATGCTGCTTTGGAACAATAATTTGAGTCTTTCTGCAATAAAGTAAAGCTTGAAATAAAATGAGAAATAGTTGCAAATCGATTTGCTTACAGAATTTTTAACTTTAGAATTTAATCTTACCATAAAGGGGATGTAAAGAAGAGATATCAGTTTGTTAAGTTTAGTTGATTGTTGACATCTCCGCCTGAATCAAGGTGAAATTGTTAACTTGGTTACCTCAACTTCCAACCTTGCCTTTTAAACATAAGAGGCAGGAGGGAAACCCGGAACCCCACACTATAAATACCACCCAGTCGAATTGGAGGACTGTGATAGAGCAAAAAGAAAAAAGAAAAAGAAAAAACAATAACAATTATGATAATAATTATATATATATATATGTTTATATATATACATATATATATATATATATATATATATATATATATATATATATATATGCTTGCATTTCTGTCTGTGTATGTATACACCGAGAAATAGGGAGAGGGCCCAAACCAAAAAAGTGTGCATTTTACCATAAACAACATTTAAAGTCGAAAGCTCTGAGGTAACATTAACTATAATGTCCAGATGAAATCCATCTCCCTCCCTGGCCTGATGACTTGAATTAATTGTCCTTCTATCTGCCCGGCATCGTGACCAGGTGGAATTACTAGTCAGATAATAGTAATAATTAGTTAGTAACGATGACATCATTTGTTTTTATTATTGAAAACAAAGAAAACAAATCATTACACTTAGTGTATATCTATAGTGTGAGGCATGGTAGGAGTAAGATTCAGTCTATTTTTCTCTCTATCAACAAACACAATTGCTTGCGCTTTATCACCGTTTTTTACTTGTCTAAGGTTCGAAGCTACATTTGCGGCGGCACACAGCTTACTAATTTCTTCACAAAACATATCAAATAGGTCATGAGCTGTGTGAGCCCCAATGTGGCTTCTGACCTTAGACAAGTTGGAAATCAGGGTTTAAGCACAAGTATTTGTGTTTGTTAATAGAGAGAAAAATAACTATATAACGGTACAGGATATTAAATTCAAGCTCATACATACATGGTTGGAAAGCTGATAGTACAATACATGCAATGGTAATAATACATGAAATATGACAGTAATAAAAAATAATATGAAGATACACGAATATAAAAGGCCCTTAAACACAAACTATTTGAGCGTTTCAACAATATATTTCAACCACTTCCTTCTGTACTCCTGCATCACAGGTTAAAAGGTCGAAGGATAAAATGGACTGCGTGGTATAGGGTTCACGCGTGGGCCCTACAATAGCATTCGTTTTTAAGTTCCGTAAGCATCAGAAGGTCTTTATCGACAAGAAAAATGTAGTTCAGTAATGGTTTTTATTATGATTTGTTCATGATTACTCTGGTCTGAAAGCAAATTTTGTTTTTCTTTTACTTTCCTGTGGTTTCCCAAAAAACAAAAATATAACATTGTGTTAATCTTATCATGGTTTTGTAACATTTACGACCGGGTCAGAGTAATTTATTTTATTCCCCCTATTTCCCCTCTCTCTCTCTCTCTCTCATCTCTCTCTCTCCTCTCTCACTCTCATATCACATCTCATCTCTCTTCTCTCTCTATTAATGCGCCTGGTATTGGAATTGCTTCCTGTGAAGTTTCTTTGTTATATTTTTCTGAAGATTTTGGAAAGGCTTTGAGGAGACCGCGATCTTTCATCATATCTGTGTTGCTGTGCATCTCTGTGTTTATACTCGGTGTATGTTTGCATGACGTGATAGTTTATTAGTTAAATGAGCATATGCTGCATACAAATGGGCATAATAAGCTTCATATTTCAAATTAGGGCTTCAGCCCACAGCAACATTGAATGCTAAATATTATGCAGCTCTAGTGGCTATGACGAAACTGGCTGAGAGAGAAGGGTTCGGAGATATAACGATAATCAAGAAGGGAAGAGATTTTCATATACTACTTATGTACTATTTACTTGACGGAACTGTCAACTAATTCTGAATCTTCTAGCGATGTGGTTTTAATAGAACTTTGCCTTTATGACCTTATGGTTAAGTGCGTGTGATTCTGTCTTTCCACTTATATATGTAATTCCCAGTTGTTCTTCTTTGGTGAACTCTATCCATTCTGTAACGAACGCTTGGTCCCATACTTACTGTAATGCCTTCCTTGTTGAATACATACGTCACTCATGGGGACAATTTACCTATCTGACGGTCGTATCTTCTGATGCAACAAAATGTTTTTAGTTCTAGCGTTGTTTTTTAATTTGTTATGAATTTTATTTATATTTTATATCTATTCTAAGATTTTACATAAAAATGTAATGTCCTGTAAATTGGGTGCACACTTTAAATATATAATGATTATACAAATAGTTATACATCAATTATCATAGTCGTGTTCGTGACTATGTATCACTAAATAAAACAATAAATCTGAAGGAAATTTGTGGCCCCAAATCCTTGTTCTTCATTCTGCTATTACTTACTGATACAGGAAAAATACTCCGACCCTCATTCATTCATTAGCATCACCCAAGACAACCAGTTACGAAAACACAATCGTAAAATAAATTAACACTGTACATGTAGTTATGTACTATGATACAGGGCAAGTGGGAGAAACTAAGAGTAGGAGAATATATTCATTCTGGTGTATATATATATGTATTAATAGATATATAGATATATATTTTTATATTATATATAATATATATATATATATATATAATATTTATACTATAGATATATATATATGTGTGTGTGTGTGTGTGTGTGTGTGCGTGTGTGTATGTAATGCATGCATTTATTATGATATTATATTATATATATATGATATATATATATATTATATATATTATATATATTATTATAATATAAGTACAAAGGTTTTTAAGACATTACTTTGAATTAATTAAGATTAAGTTTCGTGCAGTTCTTTTCTGGTAACCTGTGGAATGTGGAGGACAGGGCAGAGTAACGACCTGAGAGTAGCTGATCAATGAGTTTTCTAGGGGATGGGCGTGGAGATAAAAGTCTTAGTTCGTCAAGTCAATGGCTACGACAGTTTATGAACTCTTTTCCCAAAGTGCCTTGTGAAACTAGATGCAGCTAGAAACCGCGAGGCGCTAGCGAACTGTGTGTTCGTATGTGCGTGTGCGGCCTCTTTCTGTTAAAAGCGTTCATACCCAAACCTATGGGAGGGATTTTGACAGAGGGCTTCGAGTCATAGGCAAAGATGCCGTGGCATTCGCCGGGGGAGTTTTTTGTGACAAAGTGTTTAGTGCCCGGTTGGGAATAGATGGTTCTGGATTTCGGTGGGACAGAGTTCCCAGGGAAAGGTGTGACCTTTTGGTGGGTGACTTGACAATGAGTTGTTTTAAGTTAGTCTGTAAGACTGGATTACTTAGTTAATTGATTTATTCTTGTAAATAAACGTTATGTTATGATGCAACTCTCTCATTTTCATTACCTGTTAGAATGGAGAGAGAGAGAGAGAGAGAGAGAGAGAGAGAGAGAGAGAGAGAGAGAGATGTGGGGTGATTGCCGGGAGAGAGAGAGAGAGCCTGTGTATGAAATGGGTGTGGAGGTCTGCCTTCCGTTTCGTGTCCACGCTTACCTAATGAAATACATGGAGGTTTTCCCATGTAATATATAATATATATATATATATATATATATATATATATATATATATATCTGTTTTCCCATGATATATATATATATATATATACATATATATATATATATATATATATATATCTGTGTTGCTGAGCATCTCTGTGTTTATACTTGGTGTATGTTCCCGCGTGAAAGATAGTTTATAAGTAAATGGGCATATGCATTCAAATGGGCATTTTAAAAATATTATTTCGCATTTATTAGTGCCTCAACAAAATTCACTCGGTGAAGAGTTTAATCATAATGAGCTTCATATTTCAAATTAGGGGCTTCAGTCCACAGCAACATTGAATGCTAAATATTATGCAGCTCCGTGGCTATGACGAAACTGGCTGAGAGGGAAGGGTTCGGAGATATAACGATAATCATGAAGGGGAAGAGATTTTCGTATACTACTTATATAATATTTACGTGACGGAATTGACAAAATACCAATAAATTCTGGGCATTTTCTAGTTATTTCTGGTTCAGTAGAATTGCGCCCTTATGATCATGATTTCAAAAAACTGATCTTATGGTTAAGTGGTGTGTGGGCGCGTGTGTGTGTGTGTATTTCACTTATGTATGTAACTCCCAGCTGCTCCTATTTGGTTAACTCTATCCATTCTGTAACGAACGCTTGGTCCCCATACTTACTGTAAGGCTTCTTTGTTGAATACATCAGTCATGGACAAATTACCTATCTGACGGCCTTATGTTCTGATGCAACAAATGTTTTTAGTTCAAGCGTTGCTTTTGAATTTATTATAAGTTTTATTTATATTTAATTTCTATTCTAAGATTTTACATAAAATTTTATGATTGCAAATTAGGTGTACACTTTAAATATATAATCTTTATACGAAGAGTTATATATTTTTATCATAGTCGTATTTGTGACAATATGTATCGAAAATCAAAATCAAATATTAATGATACAGGAAAAATACTCCGACCCTTATTCATCATTAACATCACCCAAGACAGCCAGTTTACCAAAACACAGTCGTAAGATAAATTACATCTTACATGTAGTTTTGTACTATAATACTCAGGGCAAGGGCGATAAACTAGGGAGTGGGAGAACAAATATATAATATATATATATATATATATATATATATATATATATTATATATATATATATATATATCCATATATATACATATATATATATATATAATATATATATATATATATATATATATATATATATATATATATATATATATATATATAATATATATATATATGGGGACAAAGAAAGATCAAGGGCAGGAACACGAAAAGATTCACATTATGCTTTAATCCTACGTTTCGTGACAACATCGCCACATCTTCAGGGATTTTTCTACAAAATAAAGTATATGTTAACATAAAATAAGAGCTGATCACAAGATCCAATAGTTGAAAAGTAAAAATCTAGTTTAATGGTAAAATTACAACTATCATACTTAAATTACATGCACACTTGATTAAAATAGACCAGAAGTACCAAACAACTTACAAATGACGAGAAGAATATTTAAAAATTTCAGCTAAATTACACAAACATAAAAGTAATAACAAATATAAAAGTAAAAGTCATATATTCACAAAACACAGCCAAAAACAGCTCAACACTTAAACCAACCTTTCAGCATCAAAGATAAAAACACACTAAAAGTAAACCAACG
>NC_061097.1:60004447-60019447 GCF_015104395.2 Macrobrachium nipponense | reverse complement strand
GTGCGCGTGTGTGTGTCCCAGAGGATATTACCCTTGAATGCACATGGCTTCTGTTTTTATGAGACTTGCTGTGGTTTTTTAATGTTTGGCGGAGATCAACAAATTCAAATAGCAGAGACGAAGCATGCAGGGAAGCTTTGCAACAGAGAGTCTCTGGCAAACATGTTAGCGGTTTAGGGCTTTGGAATTAACTAAATGGATTTCTTTTACTCTCTTTTATATCCAACGTAACACTTTTTTTTTAGTTTGTAAATGGGTGTAATGGTTTAATAGTGAGACTAAAAATAAAGAAAGGGTTAAAGAAAGACAAAAATTAATTTACGATTCGTAGGGTGAGTGAAGAAGAACAAGATTAGAAAGAAATAAGGTAACAGAAAGAAAAGAAAAATGCAGACAAAGAGTCGAAAGAGGAAAATAGATTCTGAGAAGCAATTTTAGCAAATAGAAATTTTAGGAAATATATTCGAAAACACAGCACGGAATTAGAACGGATTCAAAGTAGGATTTCATAAATATAAAAAAATAGTAATATTTTATCAGTTGTTCCATCAATATACCTTCTGCAAAAAAAAAATATTTTTACTTCGAGTCTTTGATGTGTTGGTCACTAAATTGAATGATTGCTAGGATTTTTATGATGAATCTTTTTGTTTTTCTTTTTTATGTTTGTATTTATTTATTTTTTTAAACCTTTTTATTACAAGAAAATGAAGTATCTTCTATTACGCTTTACACTAGAAAAATAAAGTAACTTTGGAATTGAAAATGTATTATTATTTTGCCTTTCATTAATCTGGACACATTATTAGGTGAACTATTTTTTCAGTTTTAAACCAATGATAACTCACAATGAGGTGCTACCAAAAGTTTCAATCCCCTTTATACCACGACTGAGATTTACTGCTGACGATAACTACTTGTAAATGTAACCCCTCCTAAAAAGAATATCTCTTATTTACGGAGGAATCAGGAAAATTCTTCTAAATTTTACTAAACCATCATGAAATCCCTTATAAACTACATCTCTATGTAAAGAACAGATTACTAAAAACAATTGCTTGATTTATGCACATATATTCTTTTCAAAAAAGGTTTTGTTTTTTTAAAAGTCGTTTAATTTACTGAATAAGGCAATATTATAAAAATATCAGTAGTCTAGAGAGGAATTGGGTTTCTTAAAATAACTTGATATAGTTGTGAAATTTAAATAATTTCCTTTTTAGCACCAGAGAGAGGAAAACTGGTCTTCTGCTTCAGCAGAAATCAGTTGCCTCTTTCAGCTTTAAGGTTAATGAAGGAACAAAAGACAGAACGAGGCCCTCTACTTCTTAGCTGTGAAGGCGTCTTAGGCATCATTGCGCTCCGTTATGTTCTTCTATGAGTCTTGTGTCGCCAATACATTCTCTCTCTCTCTCTCTCTCTCTCCCTCATCTCCTCCTCTCTCTAAAATACTCCTAATATGGTGATGAAGCAGAGTTCTCTGCGGATATACAACTAAACACCAAAATCAAAATTGAATAAGATGCAGTTAAAACTTGAAGGAAGCCATAGGATGTAAAGTAATTTGCGAACAGCAGATCAAAAGACTTGGGAATGGAAATAGATAATAAATGAGAAAAACTAAACGTTTATTTGAAAAAAAAAATAAAGAAGACTGATAGAGAAACTGATCAGAGAAAGAATATTACCGTGATGAAACTAAGAAAGCGTACGAATTACAAGCAAGAATTAGAGAAATTAAGAGAAAGGAGCTTAGGCAAAAAGAAAGAGCAGATAACATAACCAAAATAGATAAGAGAACAAAATGTGTAGAAGGGAGAATCTAATCTATCTAAGTGAGGGCCGGGTACGCAGGGGAATGGGAGGGTGTGGGAGACATTTACCTGCCTCGTGCAAACTTGTTTCTCCACCCAAGGGGGGGGGGGGGGGGGGGGGGGGGCGGGTCGGGATAGGTAGGGGAGGATTGGTATGGTACGGGAGACAGCAGCGCCGAGTTCCAGCACGTGTAGCGAGCGCGAACCAATAACAATCCAATAATCATATTATTTATCGTGTCCGTCTTTAGCGAAAATGTCCATGTATGAATAAACTTACAAGGAAAAAGTCGAAGTCCAGAAAAGAACAAATTCCTCCCGCCATTTCCATTTCGATTTACCGGGGTCTTGTGTGTACCATTGAGGTGAACCTTTTTCCAAAGGCAATGATGTCAATAGTCAGCCATCTTGGAATAACGAATCTCTCTCCCTCTTTTTATTGATTGGAGAAATTTACCCTTTATTGTTTTCTCGAAGAACCTCAAACAATCGTTTTTGAATGAAGAGGCCAAGATGAATTTCGACCCTTTATAACGGGTTTTTTTGTTTATTTCTTGAAGAAATGTCAAAGTCTTTGTCGTTTAAACTATCACAATTCGTATCATTTGTTAGTTGCATGGGAATGGCAATTGTTCAGGATATTAGATCCTATTGTGATAGTAGCATAGATATTATGATATTTAAGATAACGCTCTCTCTCTCTCTCTCTCCTCTCTCTCTCTCTCTCTCCCTATATATATATATACATATATGTGTGTGTGTGTGTGTATGTGTATATATATATATATATATATATATTATATATATATATATATATTATATATATATAATCATATATAATATGGGGAGAGAGAGAGAGAGTGAGAGAGAGCATTAACGTAAATTTTATGAATTTATATGCCACTATCATATGCTATATTTAGCACTTAATGCATATGCAAAGTTTGGTTTTGCTGCACTGTGGGTAGGATGGCAAAATTTCATTTCAGGAGATCTGAAAAGCAAGTGTGTCGGAACATTTTCGTAATTGTCATCATTGGATCTCACGAGGGAGAGAACTTCTGAAATGGAATTTCGTCCTGTCGAAAAGGCTGGATAATGATGTCGCAGGAATCAAAAGAGGTTCACCTCGAGGGAACCTCCAAAAGCGCAGTAAAAATCCTGACAGAGATGAATGAAGGAATCCGCTGTGTCTGTCCTTCGATTCTTCCGGTGTGTCATTATTGCATGGACATTTTCATTAATGGCTAACACGATGGTTAAGATTTATGGGATTTATGATTTAAATCCATATTGCATTCCTTTTTGTTCGCTTTTAATTTTTTTTCCAAATTTCGCCCCCTTACTTTATCCTAATCTCAGCTTCTTTATGCTTCTTGAAATCTTGCCTTTGACTGTCATTCCTTTGTATGTCGTAGCTCTGTTATTCTTTCTTTGATCCTTTCTCCATTGCCCCCAACTCTCCATAATTTCTGTCGGTGTTTTATTTACGATAAACTACTTATGTTATCATATTTAATTTTTTTTGCTTATTTTCTTATTGAACTTTTTCTCTGCATTTTGCTTATTATTTTACTTTGCATTCCACAATGTTCTTCTGTTCTGCCTTTGAGATCTTAATCATTTGTAGTTTTTCTATTTTTTTCATTTTTATGTAGAAGTCCTCAGGAAATCTACGCTACACTTTTAGCTTATAATAGTCGATTAGAGAGAGAGAGAGAAGAGAGAGATAGAGAGAGAGATAGCGAGAGAGAGACGAGAGAGAGAAGAAGGGGGAGAGAGAGAGAGAGATATCATGCTATTCTATTTAAAAGTAAAGGAACACGCGGACGACAATAGATTCAACAGAAAATGCAACCGACTACAAAATGTTGCACAGAACGCCTCCGTAACCGAGGTGTTGAGGTCACTGTTGTGTTTCTTTTCTTTTTTTCTTTATGGTTAAAGCAGAAGTAGGCGAATGGTTCAGCGAACAGCGGAAGACCAGTTTTACGCCTTGGCGCAAAGATACATAAAAGGAACTCTTTTCACTGATAACGGCGGAAGATTTAAAATTTCAGTCTATAACGTTTTGGTTCACAAAATTTATTTCCAATGATAACATTTTCTATAAATGTACCCATCTTTATTGACATTTTTTTTTTTTTAACCAAAAACTACTTTAAAAACACAATTTTTTTTGAGGAATTTAATTTTAGAAATGAAAGCCCACCACAAAATATTTAATGTTTATACACATTTTTATCCCAATGACGGAGGATTAAGACAGTCTTATCAAATGTTGACAAATGCTTATAGTTTTCATCTCGAGAAGGAGAAAGATTTCCAGAGACCTTTAACGTTAGATCTGCTTTAGGAAGATAGCCGAGCAGTGAATCGCAACCATGGATATGAAATACTTCCTGGCAATCTGGAAGGGCATTCCTATCAAGGAAGCACCTTATTAAGGGTAAATGCCTACAGGATTATATAACTGCAAGTATTACAAATGTACTTAAAGTGTTTGTTATGTCCCACTGAAAACTACAAAAGGATGACCTGTTCTACTATTGTATAGAAACATATCTTTCATTATGCCTCTTCTAAAACGAAAACAGAGGATAGCATAAGACGTCCTTTGACAAGCAAGAACTCTTGCCTCAAGAGCAAACCCGTAAAGATAAACCAAGGAGGAAGTCTTTACCGCATTAGAATACCTCCGACCAGTAGTTACTATGAATGCTGTTCTAAAACCATAAGCCGTCAATGAATTATTGTTATGATTCTTAATAAGAAAATGAATGAGGTAATCATATAGAATTTTGACTTGCAAAGAAAAAGTCCACGTAAGGAAATAGACAAATTTGAATAAAATTAAATTTAATTAACAAATAAATTCAGAAAAAAACACACACAGGGAATATAATACGGATTTTCGAGCAGAATACAAAGGAACTTTTGTCGTAAATACTATTCGTAGTTTTTTGTCAACTTTTGTAACTGTTAAAATCTCTACTTAATTTTTGCTCAAATTAACTAACGCAGTCTTACTACAAATTCTCTCCAACAATCGTTATAATACGGAACGAGGTCATCTTGCTAATATTCTTATTTTTCATATCCACGCTGCGTTGAGAATGGCTCCTGAAATAACTTTTTGTTTCACATCCGTTAATGCACGCTTCATCCATCATTAAAACTCATCTCTAAAAGACCATTTGTGCATATGATATTGCCCCTATAACATTACTACCTTAGAATTATAGCATTGAGTTGCTTAGTTGAAAGAAGAAAGTACAAATTAGCCAATCAAAGTCGAGGATCTGCGACAAAGTTTAAATGAAATTGTCAGTTTTCTGTTTAAGTTCTCTCGTCCGAGTAATGACTCCAATGACAGCAGCTTATGTTACTGAAACTATGCTACTCTGTTGCCAATCCCCCCACGCGAGTCACGTTACTTCTCCCTACGACATCGTTTCAAACATTTTCCTTTCACCCTCTTAGCTTCGAGAAGGAGCTTCCTACCATTTTCTAAGACTATCTTTTTTAAAATCTGAAATAACAACTTTTCAACTGTCTTAACTTTCCATCTTCTCGTGTGGATAATATACACTGGAAAATTAAATTCCTTTCCTATGGCTAAAATTTCCATTCGAGTAATATTCACAAAATTATTAGATTAAAGGCGAGGGAGGTGATGTTTACAACAGATAAAGCGACGTGTTGGGGAAAAGATTCGTAATCTCGGCTACAGTGATTTTAAAATATGATTCATTTCTTGTATGAAATTCTGTCCGTTTTTCAGATATTCTTTCAAAGTAGTGTCTAAACAGTAATTCTAATTCTAAATAAATAAATGAATAGATAAAAGATTAATTTTTTATCCTTTCAATAACACTAAAACAAATTATTTTTTTAATCTGGATTCTAAAAATAAAAAATACCATTTTTCTTGGATTTGTTTACAAGAATAGTGTTATGAAATTGAAGACGGAAAAAAAAAATAGTCGTTCTCTTCTGTTCCATTGCGAAGTGTCGTTTGGATTCCAAATGAAATATTCAGAAGAAATCGGGGTAGAATTGTCACCTGCTGCTGTTGTGACATCAGAAAGATATCTATAAAGTCGCAAATAAAATTGTTCACATCTACCATCTGATATCAGTGCAGTGTAAACTCATTTTATATTTGGCAAAAGTCATGGATCGGAAATGAACACCGGGATATCTGTTTGCAACAGTTTATTGGGAACGGAAATACGGGTTTGGAAAACAATGCATGAACATTAACAGGAATATTTGATACATGTACTATGCGAAACCGGCTGGAGTGTTTCACCGACAGACCAGTATCATATATATATAATATATATATATATATATATATATATATTAATAGTATATACTATACTTATATTTTAAAAAAAAAAAATATATATATATATTATCATTATATATATATAATATATATATATATATATAGAAATATATTATTATATATATATATGTGTGTGGGTTGTGTGTGTGTGTGTGTGTGTGTGTGTGTGTGTGTGTGTGTTTCTTATACGATTTCAAGTAACTCGTAAAGATTGCATATCAAGAGCCAGCAGGAAATGATGAAACGCAGCAGGACTTTCGTGTATTTTAGATGAGTGCATCAAGATTACACAGTTCATGACATCGATAGAAAAAGAGAAATCGATCCATTCCAGCTGTGTTAGCAAGCTTTTTCTTTCAAAATTTCGCCTGATGTAAAGATCAACAGGAATGTACTATTGTCTATTGACTATGCATATTCAATACGAAAATGTGTGCAATAAATTTAAGATGTAATGATGACATGACTAACAGTTCAGTTGCACCTTCACCGTGCAACCTACGTTGAATTATTTTTAAAACTAAAAGCAGTTTGTATATCTCGTTCAACTGAATGTTAAACTATTTTTATGTTATTTACTTCTTGCTATATTTTCATGTTTGCATAGGGTGCAACATCCTAAATGGGAAACGTTGCAACAGAGCATATGCTGGCATTTATGTAGAAGCATTTGAGCAACGGAGTCGTGTGAAACAAAAATGACATGGGAGGCATCTTAGTGAAATGCCACATTTGAGAATATTGGAGATTCCCTTTGAATACAGACATATTTAGTCTTATAATTTATACTCATTTTTTCCTTTAGTTGTATTTCGTCATAATATCTATGCTTCATCCCATATATGGACTCTATTTGAAATCTAATGACCATCTAACATTAGACTGCAATAGTCCTGAGCAAGGTATATAGTATTGGTCAGGTAGAGTCATTTGTGGCGGGTTGCGGCTTATCCCCCCAAGAACTGCACCTCCTGGAGGACAGGTCAGGGCGAAAAGTCACTCGGTTATCGTTTCATTCAATGTAGATCACAGGTCACTTCAGTCATCTTTGCAGTGATTTAGTTTTAGTTTTAAATTCTTCTAATACAACCATAGTTTTGATTTTTTATATAATCTAAATTATTATTTAAATAATGCCAAACAGCTGCACCGTGTTTAGTTGGTATGCAAATAGAAAAGAGGAGGTATCCTTTTTCCGATTCCCTCGTGATGAGGAAACAAGACGGATATGGGTTCATTGTTGTTAGAGAAAATACGACTTTAACCCTACTACTCATCGCATATGCAGTAAACATTTTGAAGAAAGTGCATAAATGGAACACATAAATGTAACAGGTACGCATCGTATGAATGTGAGGAAAGCAGTGCAGCTTCTTTCAGAAAAACATCTAAAGCTTTAGATTTCATGGAAGTCAGGGACTTTTGAAGAGTATGTTCTGGGAAAGCATAAGGGACTTTATAGAGCTTGCTCACTCCTGGTTTGATGTGTTCAATTCAAGGGTACCTTATGACAAAAAAAACTCTAGGCATGCTTATGGGATAAAACATACAATGGAGAAAATGCACTCAAACCAGGCAATGGAGTATACGACTTGGCCTACCATATGAAAATTGTGTATCCTTGCCTTTTAAAGTGATATTGTTTTTTTTTTTTTTTCTCAGATTTCGGATGTTTTTTAGGATGAGAGTTCTGAATGCCAAATTGTATCGAGTAAGGAAAAAAGGGAAAAGAAAAAAAAGATGTGTAAATCAACTAAATCATGCCGTGACAAATCTAAAAGATTTTGTTTTCATTTTTGTTAAGTATTTTTCATTTCTATTATGAAGCCAGATACTGTTTTCTGTCATATATGTATATTTTTGTTAGTTTATTACATAATATATTATAAATAAGCCTTTGTAAATAACTGTCAGGTCAAATACCAATCGATTTGTTAAGTTCTATCAAGCATATTAATCTAAGGGTTCTATTATATATTAGAAAGCCAAACATTACCAATCCACAATTTTGTATTTGAACAGTGATCTATATGAATTCAAAAGAACACCAAACGTATAGAAGATAACAGAGCGAAAAGAACATATGACACTTACAGGCCTAATCCCCAATACCTTCTACCCAAGGTACTTAAGTTGTTCCCAAGGTAGTAATTAGTACTTGCCTTGATCACTCTCACACTGTCCTCCAGGCCTATCACGGAAATACCACACAACAACCCCCCGCGACCAAAGTGACTGTACCTCTCTCCCTTATTCTATATACCTTGGTATTGAGTATGAAGAACATGATAGTCACGTATTTTCCAACATGTTTTAACACTGATGTCATGGAAAGCTTTTTATACATATCATTGCTTTATTTCATAATTTCCTGTAACTTTGATAAACAAAACAAGTTATTTCGGATGTGACTGACGTGAAAACACGGTCACAAGTGATCATTATTAGTTATTGAAGAGTCTATTTTGTTTGTTGCTAATCTCTTCCACTACCCGTTATTATAGTTTAAATTTTCTTTTAATATTAATATTCTTTTAATCTTTCTTCTAAATGCAGAAGCTAGTTGCAACCGATAACCATTATCCTTATTCAGCTAAGTAAGAGAGAGAGAGAGAGAGAGAGAGAGAGAGAGAGAGAGAGAGAGAGAGAATTCTAAAGATTTTCTATCCTTTTCCAGATTGAATAACGAAAGAATGTCAAATTATATTAAAGATCTATGAACACTAAAAAAATGAATTAATAGACTGGAAACTGGTTCCTAAGAAAATCAGAAGGTATAGTTTTAATTCATAAACAAGAAAGTAAGGTCTAAATGGAACAAATTTCATGAGGCAGGAGAGTGAAGAAGATTCTAGATTCTAGAAGGATTACTAGAAGGATCATTAAATGGTATAAAATGGTTCAGAAAAATACACAAAAAAATACTAAAAAAAATTAAATAATTGAAAAATGATAATAAAACGAGTACATTATCACTTTACGTAAACGCTCCCCAGAAAGATGACTGGTCTAGTTAAAATAGCGTCATGGGGGTTAAGCATTCTGTTCTGCACAAGCAAGCAAAGGGGAGTTAATAGCTTTCAGGCTTGTCCCCTTGCAATTGCCTACACATTTCGGAGAGTAATTCCATGCCTTCTATATAGCAAATAGGATCAATTTCATTCTGAATTGTGAACGCAATTAACCAGCATTCTCCTCAGTAAATCCGAAATGGAATTGCTGATTAGATTAACATGGACTATGATAACAAATGTCCTACGCATTCAATTATTATTTCCAAAGACATATGTGTATTAAATGTTTTCTCTTTTTTTTCCTCTCTCCTCAGAAAGCAAGTTACAGTAAATTAGGTAAAACTTGTTCACGCCTTGAAAAGTGCAGGTTAATTTAAAGAAATCCATCATTAACTGTATCATATTTTGCGACTTGCCTTTTACCATACTTGAATCACTGCCCTAAAGGACTCCTCACTAATGTGTTTCTAATATAGGGGCATTAAAGCTCATCTTATTTATCTCGCCACCCACTGAAGGGTTAGGACTCACAGTTTGAAAAGCGCTGACGTAAGGTATGAGACAAAACCCATTTGACTCAGACAGAGGTCATAGGATTCAAATACTCTTTGGCTCTGCAGGAAGCACATCATAAGGCGAGTTTGGAAAAATCTAAGCCCTTCTTCTACAGCGATAAAAACGATTAGAGTTGATGGGTAGAGGAACGAGCGAATGCACGCTGACGTGGAATTTGTGCTCTCGTTCGCAAGGAATGTAATATCTCCAGGGGATTCGATGTCTTTCTCCTCTCAAGGTATCAGGTGAATTAAAACAACATCCTCGGTTTCAGATCCTTAATTCTGGCATCGCTTGACATTCTTACGCTTTCAAATGCGTAGATTTCAAATAAAACAAGTAAAAATTTCGTCGAAGTTTCTTCTGACAAAACGAGTTTTCTGTACATCGTATAATCAAGGCCACCGAAAATAAATCTATCTTTTTGTGATTTCGGTATAATGCTGTATGAGCCGCGGCCCAAGAAACACTAACCAGGTCCCGGTGGTGGCCTGGCCTATATCGTTGCCAGACGCACGATTGTGGTTAACTACAATCTTAATTAAAGTAAAAAAATAAGTACTGAGGCTAGCGGGAGGCAATTTTGTATAATTAATGATTGGAGGGTGGATGATCAACTTATCAATTTCCGCACTCTAACCTCAATAGTTTGTAAGATCTTATTACGGACAGAAAAAGTGCGGACAGGGAAAATTGTGGACAGAAGAAAATTAGGACGGACAGACAAAGCTGTACAATAGTTTCCTTTTCAGCAAACTAAATTAGTGCTTTAAAACTTGTCGACATTTCTTCACAAACTAAAATTATTATGCAGTTTTATAATCATATTTGTTCATTCCTCTTTTTATCTCTGCTGATTTTGCTAACCTGCTCTTTACTATTTCATTTTTATTTCCTTGCTTCCAGAATTCGGCTTTGCAAGCTAATTGTCTATGAGATGCTGGTTCAGGCTAAATACCAGTTAAAATGATGATAAAGAGATGATGGTGCTGAATCTTATGAACGATAGAGCAATGTCGGAAAGAAGTCTTTCGGTAATACAGTTGATGCCATGATGGAAAACGAAGGTCAAGTGTCCAATAATCGTTAAAATTTATTACATTTCATAGAGAATGACAAAGCAATTTCGATCTCTTGAGGAAACAGGATGCTATTTGAGAAAAAGCTCATTGTGATAATGGGTGAGTTAATATTTTTCCCCACTCTGGCGGGGAAAAGATAGTGTGTAGATAAATATGAATTCACGTCAAATTTTTCCAAGGTCGAGTTCTGATCTCTGATGTCTAGATTGTTAGTTGGAATTACCTAGTCACATCGGAATTGCCGTGACTGGACATCACTGACAGACTTCAGAGGCTTCGACTGAGATACCAAAATAATGTTTTCATATGTGGATAACTAACATCAGGAGTCCAGATTTTCAGACGTCGATCTCCGACGTAAGAACTTTGGTTATCAGAGGTCAAGGGCAGACATCCGAAACGGCCTTACAGTCAGTGAGTCGTTTGGCGTTGGCCGGATGCTGGGTGGAGATCGGAGGAAATGCGAAAGAAGCCTTCACTGCCAAAGGTGATAGAATAAATAAAGAAGGAAAAAGGAAGAATCGGAAACCTATGTAAGAAGTATATGACAAACAAAACGGTGGTAGAAGTTGCAAATAGATCTGTGCAAAGTAGGAAAAGAATTCTTAAATAACTGGTAGGGTTGAAATAAAAATAAATAAAGATTGACAGATAAAGGAAATGTGAAAATGATGGTACTCAGTGAAAAGATGATTACTGTTAGTAAAAAGGAAGTGAATTAAAGATAGAAATAGTTGGATAAGATTTTAAAAGTAAACCGACAAAAGTGAATGTAAAAGAGGAGAAGAAAGTTATAATTTTAGAGAAAAAATGGAATGATGAGAGAGATTTATTATTATTATTATTATTGATTATTCTTATTATTATTATTATTATTATTATTATTATTATTATTATTATTATTATTATTCAGTAGATGAAACCTAATCATATGGAACAAGCCAAAAGGGCCATTGACTTCAAATTCAAGCTTCCAAAAGATGAAGTAAAGGGAAATATAGAAAGAAAAGAGATCACTTATTAAAGAAATTAATTAATACATAGATGAATAGATAAAATTCATTAAAACTCAAGAAGAATAGTGCTAGGGTAGTAATTCATGTCATTTTCGCTCGAACCCCTGGGAGGCTGTTCCACAGTCCAACGGTGTGAGTAATAAAGAACCTCTGGAACTGAGAGGTTCGACGGCGAGGCACATTTACTGTATATTGTTGCTGCTGTTCAACGAATCTGGTTGTTCTCGGCAGGCAAAGGGGATCAGGGATCAATTGTGATTGTGAAAGATCGCTGCTGAAATACAACTTATAAAAGAGACCATCCGTCGTTGGTACAAGACATAACTACGACTAAAGAGATAAATCACACGCCAGAGAGCAGCATCTCAGTAAAGGAAACACAAATGACCTAAACTGATAAAACTAATTTTATCACAGTTTATGAATATATGAGGCCCTTAGAGCAATACCTACCTTTCGTCTGGCATTTTCTGAAACTTTCTCAAAAACTAGGTTTGAGTCAAAAGGTTGCACCTAGAATAGTTGAGCTTCAAATATACATGGAAAAAAAAAACAAAAAAAAAATCAGATGAAAATAACGAAGTATCACAAAAGAATAAAATAAAATAATACGTTATCTCTCTTCTTTCAATTACGTTCATTAACCTAACCCCTTGTTCATAATTTTATTTTTCCTAAAACCTTGATGAACATTTACAAGATAATTAACGGAATACATTGTTATATCCCCATTATATCCAAGATAGTTTTCCCTTATTGGTCTCATCCCTTTGCCTCTCCCCCCCACCCCAATTAAAAGAAAAAGTACTTATCATGGAAACTTTAGGCGGGAATTCTGAGAACTCTTGATTCAAACGATGCTTTATTTTATTTTTTATTTTTATTTGTTTTTTTTATTTATTTATTTATTTATTTATAGAGATGCGATGAATTCAGTGGATGCGGAAATTTGATTTCTGTGACCTCAGAGAGGCCGTTATTCAATGAATAAATTTCAATATATTGGGAGCATGAGCTATTCAGGTAGATTTTGTTTTTTTTCTTCATGATTTCGGCTAATATTCTTCACAGCTTTTGCACGGACGTAAGAGTATGCAAAACCCATCAGTCTATGCAACTAAAGAATGGAAAGTGGATAACTATTGGGTGACATTCTAAATCAATGTTTATATAGATATGAGCAGAAAAAGATGTAACCTTAAATAATGAGTGCAGTTCATTTCATATCTGATACTGTTGACCGGATGGATTTAAAAATTCTGATTCGGATATTACCATTGAGAACAGGGGAAGGAAATCCTTTGTTCATAAGCCGTTGCTGTTTTATACAATGATTCATTTTCTACTGCTACGAGAGCCGAAGAAGTGTCTGAAATCAGAGGATTGATTTCATTCCACATTTTGTTTTTCTTCATTAAGATGATTTGTCTGTTACGTTAAGTTCACAAATTTATAAAGGTCTTCTCTTAATTTGATCCACAGTAAAAGTTACATTAATTTCCACATTCAAGAGAACATCAAAAAGCGTGATATCAAATTTTATTTAGCTTTCCTTGGATTTATATAGATATATATATATATTATATATATATATATATATATATATATGAGTATATTTAAATTGGCAATGTAGATGTGTTTTCCCTTTTGTGTGGTACAGACCAATGTGAAACATAATTTGTTTTGTTTTACATGAGAGGGGAAACATTAAACTATAACACATTTACATTGAAACCCTCGACTATTTGCAATCAGCCTATCTCTACCTACTTCCTGAAAAAAATAAATAAATAACAAAAGGCCACCAAGACCTCTCTCCTCAAAGCGTATTCATGACATCAATTTAATTGCAGAATGATTTCAAGGTCCTCTCATGATACAACTCACTCCCACCATTAAAAATTGGACGGCAAATTTCGTTGAAGATGTTGGAAAAAATTCATCAACACGACTGCGTAATTAATTTGCTGAAATTCTTTTGCACAACAAAAGACGCTGAGGTAGATGGAAAAAAACGCTGAGGCAAATGGAAAATGTCAACGAATCGGATTTTTAAGATTTCTTTATTCCCACACTTAAACCTTTTCAATGTCATGCAATTATGATGAGAGGGAAAAATTCAAAAGGAGAGGTGCTTTGATATCACTTCATGTCCTTCAAAAAATTCTCTGGCTGGAATTCTTTGGGCTTTCAATTATTACCTGTAATTACATATAAACGGGTAGAGAACAAGTATTTGCACCTGAGAGGTTTTGTAAACGGGTCTCTACTCTCATTTACTACGCCAAAAATCTCATCTCGCTAAAGCGGAATACCGGTTCTTCTCTCTCTCTCTCTCTCTCTCTCTCTCTCGCTCTCTCTATCATTATCATCATCATCATCATCATCATCATCATCATCACCATGTTTCTGATTTCGCCTCTGTTCTCTCCTATTCACTCGTTTCATTCTCAACTGTCATCCATGTATTTCCTTTATGTTAAACAAATTACCTACTGGAATAGTTACCTTTCTGTATTGAAATCTTAAACTGTAGACCGACTTGGAATTCGTGAGTTGATCAACACAAGTATTAATGCTTTCGGTGAGTCATTTACCTCTGCCCTTCCCTCTCTTTCAAGGGAAGTATCAACATTTCATATTTTAGTTCCATCTTTTTACACTGTTATCTTTGCACTTATGGGTATTCATATAGGTTTTATTTTTTAAGCATACATATATTGATTGTTTCCAATAAAGCTTTTTTTAAACCAAATCCCGATGTATGGTTCCTCTCTCTTTCTGTCTCTGTCTCTCTCTCTCTCTTCACTTTTCTTTCAGATCAAGGGCGCACTTTTCAGGTCAGGTGGACACACACACACACACACACGAAAAAAAAAAAAAAAAAAAAGGAGCAGATTCTCCCTGGTTGACATGGTAAGGGAGTCTTGGGTCTGGTAAGGACTGAAGTGGGCGAGGTTGATGCGTCTCCAGGACCAAAACGAATATTACAGTGCGGCCCCCACCACCCTCTGGCACTATTAAAGAGCGCTGTTCACGAACCTTACAAGATTGGACAGTCCACGCAGGAGACGATACAAGGTCCAGGTGAATTGGAGTTTATAATTCTCAAATACCTTGGCGCCCCCCCAGTTAGTTTTACCATGGGTTCTGGTTGGGAAATCG
>NC_061097.1:59984447-59994447 GCF_015104395.2 Macrobrachium nipponense | reverse complement strand
TCTCTCTCTCTCTCTCTCTCTCTCTCTCTCTCTCTCTCTCTCTCTCTCTCTTTACTGGACAAAAGGAATCCAGACATTTCTATTCGACGTCATGAAGGTGATCCGATTTTGATATTCAGTGGCATCAGGTTTTAGAAGTGTTTCAGAATACCACAACATTGTTCCGACAAAAACGTTATTCTATGCAATTCTGCTATTTTCTAGACGTAGTGATGGTTGGTACGTCATGGAAAACCACACAAAATTCACGAATTACTGGATAAAAAAATACTATGCACTTTAATCTAGATGAAATGTTTTCTTAAATCTAAGTGATTTTAAATTAATATAGACGAGTTAAATTTTGATATTGAGGTAAAGGAGTGTAAGACGGAAGAAGGACAATCAGCGATTAATAACAGAATAAAACCAGAAGAGAAAACTGGGATCTTTTAGTCAAAAGACTGAAGGATCACCTGACCTAATACTTCACCAAATATTACAATAGTTGACCTATTGCGAACACGCAGTTAAAAATGCTTATTTTTCCCTTCATATTTCATTCAAAATCTTGAGGGGGATTATGCTCGGAACTGAAACTGAAAAATTGCCTTTTGAAATGGTAGTGAGTGGAGCTTACGTTTTTATTATAACAAATTCACGACACCCAAAAAAAGGTTGAAGGAAAAAAGTGCAACCTCACATCTTTGGAGACTATTGTATCACCATTTTACAATAATTGTGTTTTGCTCACACAGTTTTGTCAACACATTTTGGGCTCTTGCCTTCTATTGATTTAGGAGCGAAAACTGCCATACCATTTTTTTTCTAACCTGAAAAAAGGGGCACTGCAAATAACAATTCGGTAATTTATTTAATAATAAATTCAGTCAAATGGTAGGTGAATAGATTATACATTCGCATACTAAAATATTAATTATTATATTCCTAAATCATTGCGACGAAATGCCAAAACCTCAAAAGCAAACTAATGACTACAAAATATTAAAGATTGACCTCGAGAGACCTATAAACTTGGGGGTTTCGGGGAAAACTAATCTATAAGTAAATGAATTTGGTAACGCCTAATGAAATAATTAAGTGTACATATTTTTCACAAAACTATCATATGTGTTTAACTTCCACAGGCAACTTTGGTTTTCTTTTATCACGTACGTTTAGCTTGACGCATTTGATATAAACTTTAACTACAAATAACCTTTTGCTTAAAATAATGCATGGCAAGATCATCATCTGAGCCATGTTCTCGTGCAAAACTTCAGTTCCATTCATACCGGCCTTGAGGGATAAAAAAGCAACAATATCTTCTCACGTGATAGTTATATAAGACGAGAAAACGACGTCTTTTGTATGATAGATGAAAGAAGAGTTCATTTCACTTTGTGATGCCATCAAACTTTAGGTTTATTGGAAATGTCGAAGGAATCTCATGGCAAGAAATGCATTATCGAGATCGGATTTTTCGTCACGGCAGATATGGGTTTTGTTCGTTTTAATGATAGGCGCCAGTAAAATAGTAAATACAAATTAGATTAATTTTAGAAAGGGTGTAGAGAATTTCATCACAATATGATAAAGGGAAAAAAAATAAAGTCTGTTCTGGGCAAAGGTCAATGGGAAGCTTGAAATCATCAAGTGAAAATTCCCGCAAACGACAAAAACTCTATATACCAGATGTTGTTTCTTGCCCTGTACGATTATTGCGTTTGGCAGCTTGCGGTTATCGTTAGTAATTTCTTCTTCGATGTTCACAGCCCTTGCTACCCCTGCACTACGATGTCAGATGTTGCCTTATAGTTGCTTTCTTTTTCAAATTTTACAGTATTTGCGACTTGATGCAGTATTGTCACTTATGTTCAAACATAATGTGTTATGAAATCTCATGCTCAAAAGAAATATTTCATTTCTAAAAAAGGTCAGACAGGAATATGTTCCCCAGAGCATTAGCGGACAGCATAAAGTAAAGACTTTCTTGAACTTAAATCGAGAATAAATGTCTTTACAGCATAGTAGAAAGCATCGTTCATAGGAATGGGTCAGAGAAATGCCTGAGTAAAACCAGGCAAAGTGATGGAAAGAGCACTTGTCCCATAGAATTCTCTGTTGTTATTATTATAAAAGAAACTATTCAGATAGAAAATACATAAATATCGATAACTTATCGATATTTAAGTTATCGATATATATATATATATATATATATATATATATATATATATATATATATATATATATATATATATATATATATATTTAAATATATATATATATATATATATATATATATATATATGTGTGTATATTTATATATATATATATATATATATATATATATATATATATATATATATATATATATATAATCACATCAGGAAAACCATAAATATAAAGGAAAGAGGTGTCTAATCAGACGACAGTCATGTAAACGTGTTTTATTAAGAAACGTTTCATGTTGTCACCAACACATCATCAGTCTGAAATTGAAATTCACAATTAAAATAAACTTAAAAATTACAATATAACTTAAAATATACTCGGAACGTTAAAATGGGGAATCAGAAGAAAACTACTTATTCATAAAGAAAGAAAGCTGAGTGACTAAAAACGGTAAGGTCTGCACACAACGTAAACCTCTCGCCAGAGAGAGAGGAGATGACAAGGTGTTGGAGTTTAAACTAGGTGAAAGGTTCTTAATAAACAATGACTCATGGGTAGTTAGATGGGTAGTTTGCTTTGTGGTGCCAATAATAGAACAAGGTTTCTTGTCAATAGTAACTTTACAACTCTTTGCATGTTTGAAGAAACAATGTCTGCAAATAAGCTGTGGTGAGGTATAGAAGATAAGGTTGGGGAAGATTACATATAGCTTTTATTTTGGTGGTAGGCCTCATCCTGGTTATATATATGGTCTACCTAACTATATAAAATAGAAAGCCTTCAATTAAGACCCATTGTGTCCTCTTTTGAGACTTAGTAATAACGTGTCGAAAGTTTTTTTTCTAGTTTCAAACCCTTTACCTCTCAGTGAGTTTAACATTTCTTTTCTAATTCTTCCAAATTTGTAGAAGAAGCGTGGTCTTTCGATTTCAACCACGATATTGTAATAGCTAGTTTTGATATAACCTCCCTTTTCATAAATATCTCATTGACAGAAACAACTGACATTATGCTTAATACTATTTGGTAAAACCATATGTTTAGTTGTTATGCTATAACCACAGTTTATGGTCACGTGGGATGTGAAACAACGGAATGCTAGAGTTTCACCTTTATTATAAGGCATTTTCCAGAAAATGACACAATACGAAAAAAAGATTACAAAGAACTCTCGGTTTTCCAACCAACTAAGATTGAAGGGATATACATCTATTTTAAAAAAGAAATTAGTCACTATATTTTTAAGGAGATCTTCGATTAGAAACTAGAGAAGTCATGGGAAGCTAGATAAGTGCAAGGGGCAGGGAACCTCATCACAAAAAGACATTTGGAAAACCAGAAATTGAATACCTCCAGGTCCACTTCCTCGAGAGAAGTCGATTGACTCAATTTAACTGACTATTGCTGAAAGTGTTTGGTGAAACGGACGTGATCGGTAGAACCAACAAGGTCAGTTCATTCTGTTGACTTAATAGAATCGGTTTATACGAATTCACTGAGCTACGACAATACCTTAATCACAAAAAATTAAGTGATATATATATATATATATATATATATATATATATATATATATATATATATATATAATATATATGTATGTATGTGTGTGTGTGTGTGTGCGTGTGTGTGTGTGTGTGTGTGTGTGTGTGTATTATTGGTCGGTTGAACTTAAACTGTCATATCTCCCATTTCCTCAAACACTGACTCTTAAGGTAAAAATCCGATTTAGGGAAGTAGACAGAGAGAGAGAGACAGACAGAAAGACAGGCAGACAGACAGACAGAGTAACTGAATAACTAGGAACATAACCTTTGCGAGATATTGATCAGATGCATATGTGTCATTAATTACAAACGAGTATAATATCACCAATTCAAGTATCTGGGCATTCGATTTTTAATCCCTAGATTGTTAAAATGGCAAAATCGGCCTCGATGTTATAGCTCTAAACAAACTGGCCTAACTCGAAACGCATAGATAATTTCCTCTGCAAAAGCTTCTACTGGGATAGGTTACGAAGGAAGAAAAAGCCTACGGGGATTTCCCACTGATGTATCATTTGATATAAATCGACTTATATGATTAAAATATAAGAGTGGAAATGAAAAATGAATCAATAATAAAAGTAAGTAATAAAAGCATAAACATAAGCTCTACCTCTTACGTAATTTTTTGCCGGGGGCTATTACTGGGTCTACAATTACTTAACAATGTTTAGAAAAAGTTTTCTTGTGGACACATGAAGATATCTATTTTCTCGCAGGTATATTATCTTTTTTATTCATATGTTCTAGTTAGGCTACTTGACATATAAAGAACTCTCAACTCATACGGTGCAGAAACGAAATAATTGAAACGACTTCCCTCTAATGACATACCTCTGATATTAGTATTCAAATCATGAAGCCTTGATATAACCCCCTCCCCCCACAATTTTATGACCATTTATTTATACTGTAAATAACTTCAAGTCATGAGAGCTACATTCAGATCCCAGTGTCGCACGAGAATTTGCGAAGAAAGTATGATATTCCCTTTCACAAAAAGGACACTCTGACATCCTAAATGAGTTGACTCCCCCGTCGCCGCCCTGTCCCTAATTTTTGTTCATTTTTGCATTTTCAGGATATATTTATCGGATCCATCATACCTGCCTTGGAAAGGCGTTCTCATAAAGCATATAATTATTGAAGAAACGGTCCCTACTGCAATCATTCTATGATTCTAGAAGCAGCCCTTTTAAATTGTAAATCAGACGAACTCTATAGTCAACAAATAGCAATAGTTATCCAGTATGAATTGTAGTCGTGCTTCCTGCAACTCGCTGCATTCCCCAGTTGTTCACTAATTAATATAATGGTATTTATGACGTACTGGTATGAGTTCTTATTCGCTCAATTCATTAGAAAATATGGTAATTGGCTGTGTGTTTGTATGTGTGGTTTTTTTTAATTATCTGTATTTCAGAATAGTAACAAAGAAAGGTTCTGCCATGGCCGTAATATTTGAATACTGAAAAGTAAACTTCATAAATCTATTTACTTTCTCAGCCGTTTCGTGTTTTTATTCGACGTTTATGTGGCATAGGAATAAAAAGAAAAATGCTTGTAACATTGTTCTTTCTTAGATCATTTAGGAAAGAGACTAAAAACCAGTTTTGCTAAAGTGTCTAGGGATGTTTGTGATTGGTGTAAACTGGTGTTAGAATTGTTTTTAAACTTTAGAGGTCAACTTAGCTTTGCAAGGTCATTTCACCTACCCTCAGCTCCAATGCTGATGAAGATTATCATCGTTAAAAGGAAGCTGTTCCAGAATTCAGTGGTTATCTATTCCTGTTTTGAGCTTTGATATCTTTATCATGATTGTGACGCCTGTTACTGAAGGAACTTCACCTTCCAAACTGCCGTTGTTTGTTTCTCTTCAACTAAGCATTTTCGATGTAGGGATCGAAAGCTCAAAAAATTTAATTCTATTCTTATTTGGTGTTAGACCTACAAAGTCCATTGACTGAATTTTCAAGGGAAGGAAGACTATATCAAAATGCAGTCCTTGAACGAGAAGTTTTCTTTGTAAGTAAAACCATTCTTGTTACCAAAGGCAAATGAGAGAAATGTTAATCCTTCTAAAATCAATAAAGGTATTATGTTATCAATTTATAATCATAATACGACAACTTTTCCACTTTGTTTCTACCATTCCATTTAGATTTCCCTCGCATTCAAAATTATAATAAAGGTTATTAATAGTTAAGGCTTTAGCCGTATTTTAGATGTAAACTGTCATAATCATAACGCAGAATAATATTACCATGAATATCTTGGGTAGGTGGAAATTATAGTTGTTGTACTGTGAATTGTATTCATATCTCAGACGGAGCAATTCTTCCAATTAACATCATCTTTATTTCACATAAGATTTCAGTTCTCTTCCCATCCTACAGAGATTACCTTCGAGAACGTCTTAATTCTACAAATCAAGATTAATTATAGTCATCAAACCTAACTGCTGCGTACTCAGGAGAACAGCATATTTAACACTGCCAGAGAGGGCATTGCATAGAATTAAGGAATGGCGCAGAAAGCTCTAGCATACAAATGAAAGGCGGTAAGTAGCACTTGTTATTGTTCCCTTTTCCTCGCTTTGTTTAGCATTTCCAGTTTTAGCGTCCCCTGAAAGAACACAAGCCGGGCCATTTTGAAGATTCTTCAAACGGCCTGCCTTTAACGCTATTCAAAATTCTGAGTTAATCCTCTAATCGCTGCTAAGTATTCTCCCATTACCAGGATTCGGATGCATTAAGAAGGAATTTAACTAAAAAATATGGACAAATGTTACTTTTTGTAGCTTTATTTATTTTTTGTTGACTTTCCTGTTGTTTCCCTTTCCTTGATTTTTTGCATGATCGGGGAGTAAACCTACAACCTACTTTGTTGTTGTCATTTTTTTTTTTTTTTTGTGGGGCGGGGGGGGGGGGGGGGGGAAGCCTGGGGGGTGGGTGGGGGGGGGGGGGGGAATGGGAGAGCCTAAAAGGGTCTGAAAAGGGTGTTTTGCAATGAGTTAAAGATACGAAATTTTAGGATAGGATATTTATGATTTACTTATTAGAATGTAAATGTAAAAAATAAATAACGTGCATGTTAAACAGTAGAGAAAAAAATATTTCTAATAAAATACAACTTATTTATTCTAATTTTCGTTACTGAAACAAGGCTGTATTTGGCTGTAGATATCTAGCATGTTTTAATTTATTTGGTGCACTGAATTTAAGGTATGTTTCTGTTCAATTATTTTGTTTTTCCACTTCTAACTGGGAGTATATGAACGTTTGTAATTTGTGTCCTATTTATTTCAGCCTTGTTATTAGTATAAGCAGTATTAAGTATGAGCATTAATTACGAAGATTTCTTCATGTTAATTACGAATGTAAAGTTTACAACTTATGCGTAAGGGGAAATCTTGCACGTGACCCGAGTAAGCTGGCTGCTGCATCACTCCTTGTTTCCTTTCGTTAAGTATAATTTTCTTTATTATTTATTCAAATGTCTTATAACTGAATCATCCTTAAATTTGTCAATATTCCCCTGTTACATAAGTTCACCTTGCATTATGGTATCTTATTCCTTTGGGCACAAGGTGAAATGTACAAAGAGAAAGTTGGTAAAGAGTGACAGGGAGAAGAAATAATGCTTTCGAAATACTTATGTGATAATAACTTCTTTTCATAAAGTAAAACATATCGTTCCATTTGTACACTAGCATTTCTAAGTTTTGTTTATTCCTCTTAGACCTTAGCATCATGCAATTTTTTCATTAATATTTAACTTTTTCATAATTGGATTATTTGATTTGTCAAAATTCATAACCATCGTCTGGGGGAATTTATCGATCATCTCTCTTCCACTTCATTCCTCTTCCTTTTCACCTTATTTTATTTTTCTACCTTCTAGTTCCTTCATCCTCCTCCTCCCCCTCCCCCATTTCCCCAATATGTAATAATGTAAAAAAGAATTCTTAGGCGTCCTGTGCAGTGAATAATCCTGCAAAAAATAAATAAATAAATAAACAAATAAATAAAGAGGAAAGAACAGCGTTACTTTCTTTGTGAAGGTTGTTCACGGCGTGACTTTTCGGGGTTGCTGGAGGCCCAGTATTCTCGATGTTCATGGTTCATGACATTTAACATACAACTATTTCTGGTGTAACTTTTCAGTTTATTATTCCGGCAAAAGGTACCAGTTTTTGCATCAATAAATAGGTGACTCAGAGCAGTTGTTTGTAGCAATCAATGGAAAAAATATTTTTAAGGAAAAGGCAATCACAGGGAAAAGTTTTTATCTTCAACTTACTTCATAAGAATATTTTTCAAGCAGCGATTTAATTTTTCCAGTCATCTCCACTGACTTCAATTTTAGAGAAATTGCCTTGTTATTATTAAACAGACAGACAAATAGAAAATGGTCTGCCCTTGATCAAGGTAGGTGACCCTAATGATCTTTTTCTTTTTATTCCAAAAAACTTCCTTGGTGAACTGTTACACAAAATAATTTCACACTGACACGTCTAATAAGGGAAGTCGTCCATTAGAGACTTACTTTAACTGAGAAATAAATTCTCAGTAACTAGACCGATGCGCTTTTTCTCTGTCTGAATGTTTGTAGAAATATTCTCTATTTTTGTAAATTCATACCTCAAATGCTCTTTGTCACATTTCAACTTTGGGTCTTGATTCAGAGAGTAAAGGGAGCGATCCATCAAACCACAAATCTTTCATTGCTACATCTGGTTTTGTAGTTAAGTTAGTGTGAGTTCATGTTCGTTTGTTTGCTCTTCTATTTTTAGTCAGTGTTTCTTTTTGTCGTTTCTTTTTTACTTCTCATTTTCATTTTGTACAGGCTTTATTTTTAAAATTTTAAGAAATTATTCCGACAATAGATACCTCTAAATGCCTTTTTGGTAAATAATCAAACAAACAGACAGACTTAAAATTAAGCTAATATAAGCACATACAAAAATTAAAACACACGAGGAAAAGTATACTAGCTGATGAATGTCTTTCAGTCACAATACGATGAGTAAAATCATTATTACAGTTAATTCAACAGAAAGTGGCCTTGAGAAAGCCTGACTCATGTGCATTACTTCTTTAAAGAGAGAGAGAGAGAGAGAGAGAGAGAGAGAGAGAGAGAGAGAGAGAGAGAGAGAGAGAGAGTTGTAAGAAGTAAAAAAAAAATGGAGGTAGACTACTGGATTATTCTGTCGATCTCAGTTAACAGCTACAAATACTTTTTTTTTGTGGAAGACGTTTAATGCCGTGGGATAGAAAACTTATTACTTTGAAATCCCTCGTCTTCCCAAGAGAGAGAGCGAGAGAAAGGCGGGTGGCATGGCTCTGTTTACCTCTTTATGTGACACTAGCAATTGAATTATAAGCTCTTCAGTATTTCATAAATTGGGATGACAATTGCAACGCTTTCTCCCCTGATGGAAAATAATTATATGAAAAATTTCTTCCACTTCCAAGAAGCCACACTTAGCCAGGACTCAGACCTTTTTATAGTCAGTTACTCTTATGATGCTGAGTCTTCGTTTACCAATGTATTACCTTTGAATGAGACTATTGAAATTATTGTTAAACAACTCTTGCCTGAAACTGACTATCTTTTTAATAATTTTAATAAATCTGCTTTTAAGGAGCTATTGCAACTGTAAGTGCAGGACACTGCCTTTTTTTAGTAATAAATGTTTCACTCAAAAGATGGTAGGGATCTGAGTTATCAATTAGGGCCCATATTTGCAGACATTTTTATGCACTCCCTGGAGGAGCATTTTTTAGACGCCTGTCCTTTGAGTTACCATCCGCTGTTCTACAAAAGGTCTGTTTATGATACCTTCGCGCTTCTTAAATCCAAGTATGACGCCGAAAGGTTTTTTGGTTTTATTATTAGAGCACACTCAGATATAAAATTTACTATGGAATGTGAAAGTGATAATAAACTACTTTTCTTTGATGTTTTAGTCTTACGCCAATATGATCATTTTAACACTTCAGTTTACATGAAGAGAACTTTTACAGTACAAGGTTCAAATGTTTATAGCCACTGTTTTTATGGCTTTAAATTAAAATCTCTATCTAAATTTCTTCAGCATGCCTTGTCACTGACATCTAGTTGGGAGTTTTTTCACGAGGAAATTCACTTTTTACGTTAATATTTTACAGGCAATTATTTTCTTACTACACTTTTTCACAGGTATGTTTTAAAACTTCTTGATAACATTTTAATTCCAAAAGCCTCCTCACCTACTATGCCTAAGTTTAAATTTTATGCAAATGTACTTTTAA
>NC_061097.1:59981639-59983947 GCF_015104395.2 Macrobrachium nipponense | reverse complement strand
AACAAGTATTTGCACCTGAGAGGTTTTGTAAACGGGTCTCTCTCTCATTTACTACGCCAAAAATCTCATCTCGCTAAAGCGGAATACCGGTTCTTCTCTCTCTCTCTCTCTCTCTCTCTCTCTCGCTCTCTCTATCATTATCATCATCATCATCATCATCATCATCATCCATGACCATTGTTTCTGATTTGTTCGCCTCTGTTCTCTCCTATTCACTCGTTTTCATTCTCAACTGTCATCCATGTATTTCCTTTATGTTAAACAAATTACCTACTGGAATAGTTACCTTTGTGTATTGAAATCTTAAACTGTAGACCGACTTGGAATTCGTGAGTTGATCAACACAAGTATTAATGCTTTCGGTGAGTCATTTACCTCTGCCCTTCCCTCTCTTCAAGGGAAGTATCAACATTTCATATTTTGGTTTAGTTCCATCTTTTTACACTGTATCTTTGTGCACTTATGGGTATTCATATAGTTTTTACATACATATATTGATTTCCAATAAAGCTTTTTTTAAACCAAATCCCGATGTATGGTTCCTCTCTCTGTCTCTCTGTCTCTCTGTCTCTCTCTCTCTGTCTCTCTCTCTCTTTCTGTCTCTGTCTCTCTCTCTCTCTTCACTTTTCTTTCAGATCAAGGGCGCACTTTTCAGGTCAGGTGGACACACACACACACACACACGAAAAAAAAAAAAAAAAAAAAGGAGCAGATTCTCCCTGGTTGACATGGTAAGGGAGTCTTGGGTCTGGTAAGGACTGAAGTGGGCGAGGTTGATGCGTCTCCAGGACCAAAACGAATATTACAGTGCGGCCCCCACCACCCTCTGGCACTATTAAAGAGCGCTGTTCACGAACCTTACAAGATTGGACAGTCACGCAGGAGACGATACAAGGTCCAGGTGAATTGGAGTTTATAATTCTCAAATACCTTGGCCCCCCCAGTTAGTATACCATGGGTTCTGGTTGGGAAATCGTCCTCTAAGCCCTTCCTCTGCCGCAGCAAGGATGATTAGAGGTGCTGGATAGACGAACAATGTGAATTCTCTGCAGGAAATTGCGAAAGGATCACTGTGTGACAAAATTTTAAAAAAATATATTTTTTTGTATGTCAGCACTGAAATCGAATCGATAAAAGAATGGAAATGAAAGTGGAAAGAGCAGGCAGCATAATGGAAAACTAATGGTGATATAAAAATACTTAAAAGTAAGAGAAAGAAGAGCAAGAGTCACATATTAAATATTTATCCTATGATGTAACATTAAAAAGCTTCATGTCAGGAAGGGAAGGGTAGAATAGGGGCAGGAGACATTGGAGAGAAATAATGTACATACAGAGGAATAGACGAGGAAATCTAATAAAAAAATAAATAAACAAAGTTACTCAGGATTGTTGAGGAACTGATCGCATGAGGAATACCCATAATACTGAGTGACATGAAAATCTGGCAATAAACAACACCTACGAAATATAAAAGAACCACCCGTAAATAGAAAGAGTTGGGAGCGATGAAAATAGTTGAACGAGAGGATTAACAGTTCCTCTGCACGAAGGTGAAGATGACAGGGGAGCCTAGAATTTTCTAGAGACAACATTGCACAATAAACCAAGGGAGAAATTTGCTATGATTTTATCTGATAAAGTATCATGGATGTCAGCAAGGAGTCAACAAAGCAGTTGGTGCATGGATCAAGTCTTTGTTTTGAAATATAGGTCAGAAGCTTTTGAGAAAATTAATATATAAATTTAAGGCCTCAACGTAGGTGATGCAATGCAGAATATAATTTAGTTTGGTAACAGGAAGCTTTTAGGATACAAACTATCAGGATCTATTCAGCTGAACGTGGAAGCAAAAGGAAAAGAAATTCTTCATCTCAACTGGAAATTTAAATTGCAAATCTTCACCATTTATTGTCCGTTGTTCCATCCTCATCTTTGGCTGTTGAAAATTATCGCTATAAATACCTCGTACTCATTTAGTTTATCATATTATTAAAGAAACTTATCAGAGCCTTTCTTAAAGTCAGTTACATCTCTATCACAGTCTAATTACAGAAACAGATTAAGACTGAGCTCAGCATGACCGACATGGAAATCCTGCTTCAGATAACACGTCTGCAATACCTCCAGGTGAGTCGATGTCATTCACCTCTCGCGCCATCGGTGAATTGGAACAACATCCTCAGTTTCATATAATCTTCGGTCCCGTCACTATCTGACATTCATATGCTTTAAATGCATAGATATAAGATACGTTAATTAAAAAGTGTATTTGGCGTTGACCTACGTATCTTTCAGTTTTCATTTT
>NC_061097.1:59951639-59976639 GCF_015104395.2 Macrobrachium nipponense | reverse complement strand
ACAGAAGTATTAAACTTATTATTATCTCTATTCATTTTCATATCTAGGATAGTTAAACAGTTATCTTTTTCCGTTTCTATAGTGAAGTTTACGTTACCGTGTTGGGTATTTATAAACTCCAAACAGGAACACCCTGCCGTGCATGTCTAAGTAAAATAAAAGTGTGTTTCTGTTGACTTGACCTTTGAATAACGCACAAGGAAGAAAGAATCTGAAGTTTGTTTTCAAAAAGGAGTCTGAGTCTAAGAAATAGGATAGTGGTCGTGTTCCCAATTTTTGTATTAATATGAATATATATATATATATATATATATATATTATATATATATATATACTATATATACATATATATATATATATATATAATCTATATATATATATAATACAAATACCATTATATATATATATAATAATATATAAATATTTATAAATAATATTATATATATATATATGTATATATATATATATAATTATATTAGATATTATCCTATATATAGATATATATATATTATATATATATAGATATATATAATTATTATAATATCTATATACGATATATAGATATAGATATATGTATCGTACTATATATATGATATATATATATATATATATATATATATATATTCATATATATATATATATATAATATATATATATATATTTATCTATATAGATATATAAATCTATAGATATAGATTATATATCTTTTTATTCTTTTTATATATATATATATAATATATATATATATATATATATATATATATATATATGTATATATATATATATATATATATATATATATCGGCGGGGAGTAGAGGTTTTGTATGGGATACCGAAAATATATATACAAGGCTGACTGACTAACGTTTGGAAATGACAGTGTTTAAATATAGACCAAACAACAAATCACGTGGGATTATAGAATTAGGAAGTGAAATCAATGTTTTCATGCTTTTTTAATATATATATATATATATTATATATATATATATATATATATATATATATAGATATATATAGAATATATATATGTATATATATATTATTTATATATATATACGGCAGAGTAGGAGGTTTGTATGCTTATGCTGGAAAACGAAAAATATATTACATACAGGCTGAACTGACTAACGTTGGAAATGACAGTGTTAAATGGTAAGAGCAAACACAATCACGTGGGATTATAGAATTATGAAAGTGCAATCAATTTTTTCATTGCTTTTTTAATATGGAACAACCTTAATTAAAGGAATTAAGGAAGTGAAATTCAATTTTTTCATTGCTTTGTTTTAAATATGGAACCAACCGTCGACGTCGCAATCATGTGAGAAGAGAAATGTTTTAGTTCATGTTTAAATTATTTAGCTATTGCCTAGCCAATGTTATATTCACCCTAATTATTTGCCAACCATCTTCTGTTCCTAGTTTAATTGAAAGTTTATTATTCAACAAAATAACATCACAACTAAGAGAAAATGTATTATCAGGCAGCGTAAATACTCCAAAATCTTAAAATCTAGACCAATTTATCTGTGTATCTACTAGTATTTCAATCAAATGTAACCATTTTGCCATTCAATTCCAGTTGTTAAGGTCAAGGAGAGAGAGAGAGAGAGAGAGAGAGAGAGAGAGAGAGAGAGAGAGAGATAGGGAATCTGCAACTTTATGCAAATTCAGATGTGCTGTCAACATAGTGAGTGGTGGTCTTCTCACTTTACAGGTCAGTAAGCAGAACGCACCCACCCCCTCCTCTCTCTCTCTCTCTCTCTCTCTCTCTCTCTCTCTCTCTCTCTCTCTCTCTGAATAGCAACGTTTGTTCAATGGAAAGCACAATGTACTTAGGTGTATCTATCTTCTTTTGCTCTCAAAATCGCTCTTGATGTTCTTAATGGAGATGCCATCCACTTCTCGATTCCTTTTCCTCCGTTAGTGATAGCGATAATAAAACTGTTACTCTTATATTTTGTGTTCCATCAGTGAAGTTTTGGTCAGTCACTTATGTTAATAATGGCGAAGAACATCGTTTCATGCCATGTCATATTATATTCGTTTTTATTGGCTAATAAGATTTGTTAATTCAAATGAATATTAATTGATTCTTACTGGTACATTATTTTATCTGCGACTCAGGTCCCTTGCTTTCCATTTTAATTAGTTCCTGCCCTTTTCTTTCTGAAAAAAATATATTTTTAAAATTCTAGCAGATGGATAACTATCCTTCTTTTCTCTTTTTTTCCTGATGAACAGTGGCCATTTTATTTTAATTGATTTGCAATCTTTTTCGGTATTCTCTCAGAATTACTCTTTTTCCCATCGATCCTTTGTTTAAAGTTCTGCTTTGTTGCAGTCTTAGTTCCACCAAGCATCTGGTTAATATTTTTGTTATATTATCGCATTACTTATTACCTAGAATATTCTTTATATCTTTATTTCTAATTTCCTTCAGATTATCGAGACGCTTAAATATGTTTAACGATTCAGAATGACTTTTTCTCTACCATAAGGTTATTTTTGGATACTTTGTAAATGAATTATCTATAATAAAAAAAAGTGCATTTGGTGTTTCTCTTATCAGTCTTCGATTAACAACAGACTTTTTCTTTAATACCCGGAAAGAGTATTCCCATCTTCGTTAGTCTGGAACCCGGCTGATGCACGTTTAGGGCCTCACTGATTCTCGCCAAAGAGCTCGTGTAATTCTTTGTCACCTTTAGCGCCGATTCTAATCCAGGACGCCAACAAGATTTTTTCGAAGGATTTTCTCACACCAGCTTGGATAGTGCCAAATGTGCTAGCTTTTTTCCCTTTCCTCTCTTCGTAGGTATAAGGATAATACTCGATACACGGAAATAAATAAATAAATGTGAATTTTAGTTATAGTGATGTGAGCTATAAAGCATCTCAAACAATTGTTAAATAAGGAGAGGTCTTAAATGAGAACACATCTCCGATTTAAAAAAAAAAAATAGATACAAACACCCGAACTTCTGTACGTTCTGGGAACCTGGTCTTGAATGCCCCAAAGCAGCACCAAAGCCACACCCATACTTGCGTGATAACAGACATAGGCACTCACTCACTTTTAAACTCAAATATAAATCACAAATTAAAGCATGAAAATAATATGAGATTATGTACCGAGATATAAATAATTGCAAACTATCAATTGAAACAGGATGGGAAATATTGTGGTTCTGCAAACTAAATGTTCTGGCTTTACAAACAAACTGAAAACAGTCTGGCATCATGACCTTGTAATGCCTTAGCTTGTGATTAGGTCATGCTTAATTGTGCTAAACAATCCCCCAAAGTTCTCTCTCGTTCCACCACGTTCTGTCATTACATCTAACAATGCTAATATGAATAAATATTAAATTTCATATTATTATTAACTTACTTACAATAGCAAAACTTGTTCAAAGGGGAAGAACACAATGTACCTAGATTACTACAAATTCACAAAAATTTCTTAATGTTAAAATATATCCTACAAACATAGAAATACCCAAAATCAAATAATAATAATAATAATAATAATAATAATAATAATAATAATAATAATAATAATAATAATAATAATAAGCAGTTAAATGTCCGTTTATATAATTTTATTATCAATTCTAGTTGAACATGTGGACAACGATAAGTAGAAATAAATCATGACGAAACGCGCTAGGTTTTAAAAAGAGAGAGAGAGAAAAAAAACGAAGATCATAACTGATCCTCACGCCACTCCAAGTTGTCTGAGAAATGAAAGGAAATTTTGAGAGAGACAAAACAAGACAAGAGAAGAGAAAACTTTTCAATATGATTTGCAACGGTCCATTACCAAAGATACAAAACACGGCCTCTCTCTCTCTCTCTCTCTCTCTCTCTCTCTCTCTCTCTCTCTCTCTCTCTCTCTCTCTCTCTCTCTCCTCGTGTATCACATGCACCGGACGTCATTCTGGACTTTTAAAGAAAAATATACCTTAGGAAAAAACTTCCTTTCCATTCCATTTGTTTCGTTAACTTTTTTATCTTTCTCTTTTTTTAACTTTTATTAAGTTTTTTCTTTTTTTTTAAATAACTGGGTTACTATCATACCCCATTTTAGTCTATACTATTATTGACGGACGCTCCAAGCACTCTCCTCCATTATTATTTAAAATAATAATTAGCCAAAGTTTGTTGTTCGTATCGTGAGATTTTCACATAAAAAGGATTTTACGCAATATTCCTTCCTCCCACTTAGTTCTCTGGGGAAGAAAACTAGAGATAGCTTTGTTTGTCCGTCCACACTTTTTCTGATCTTAAAACTTACTGAGGCTAGAGGGCTGCAAATTGGTATGGTGATCGTCCATCTTCCAGTTATCAAACATCCCAAATTGCAGCCCTCTAGCCTCAGTAGTTTTTAATTGATTTAAGGTTAAGGTTATCCCTAGGAGAGTTACCCATGGATAGTGGCCTCTGGCTGAGAGTTTCATACTGCCGCACATCGAGAGTTTCATACAGCATTATACGCTGTACAGAAATCTCGATTGCTCCGAAGAAACTTCTGTTCATTTTTTGCTTGTTTACCGTAGCCTAAGATAATACTTATTCTCTTCCTACTTATAAAACTTTTAGTGTTTATTATATCACTTGTCTACATTCTCAAAACTCTCTCTCTCTCTCTCTCTCTCTCTCTCTCTCTCTCTCTCTCTCTCTCTCTTTACTGGATAAAAGGAATCCAGACATTTCTATTCGACGTCATGAAGGTGATCCGATTTTGATATTCAGTGGCATCAGGTTTTAGAAGTGTTTCAGAATACCACAACATTGTTCCGACAAAAACGTTATTTACGCCATTCTGCTATTTTCTAGACGTAGTGATGGTTGGTACGTCATGGAAAACCACACAGAATTCACGAATTACTGGATAAAAAAAATACTATGCATTTTAATCTAGATGAAATGTTTTCTTAAATCTAAGTGATTTTCAATTATTATAGACGAGGTAAATTTTGATATTGAGGTAAAGGATTGTAAGTCGGAAGAAGGACAATCAGCGATTAATAACAGAATAAAACTAGAAGAGAAAACTGTCATCTTTTAGTCAAAAGACTGAAGGATCACCTGACCTAATACTTCACCAAATATTACAATAGTTGACCTATTGCGAACACGCAGTTAAAAATGCTTATTTTTCCCTTGATATTTCATTAAAAAATCTTGAGGGGGATTAGCTCGGAACTGAAACTGAAAAATTTCCTTTGAAATGGTAGTGAGTGGAGCTTACGTTTTTATTATAACAAATTCACGACACCCAAAAAAAGGTTGAAGGAAAAAAGTGCAGCCTCACATCTTTGGAGACTATTGTATCACCATTTTACAATAATTGTGTTTTGCTCACACAGTTTTGTCAATACATTTGGGCTCTTGCCTTATATTGACTTAGGAGTGAAAACTGCCATACCTTTTTGTTCTGACCTGATAAAAGGGGCACTGCAAATAACAATTCGGTAATTTATTTAATAATAAATTCAATCAAATGGTAGGTGAATAGATTATACATTCGCATACTAAAATATTAATTATTATATTCCTAAATCATTGCGTCGAAATACCAAAACCTCAAAAAGCAAATTAATGACTTTACAAAGGAGTAGAGATTGATCTCGAGAGACCTATAAACTTGGGGTTTTCGGGGGAAACTAATCTTTAAGTAAATGAATTTGGTAACGCCTAATGAAATAATTAAGTGTATATTTTTTTTTCACAAAACTATCATATGTGTATAACTTAAACAGGCAACTTTGGTTTTCTTTTATCACGTACGTTTAGCTTGACGCATTTGATATAAACTTTAACTACAAATAACCTTTTGCTTAAAATAATGCTTGGCAAGATCATCATCTGAGCCATGTTCTCGTGCAAAACTTCAGTTCCATTCATACCGGCCTTGAGGGATAAAAAAGCAACAATATCTTCTCACGTGATATTTATATAAAACGAGAAAAAGACGTCTTTTGTATGATAGATGAAAAAAGAGTTCATTTCACTTAGTGATGCCATCAAACTTTAGGTTTATTGGAAATGTCGAAGGAATCTAATGGCAAGAAATGCATTATCGAGATCGGATTTTCCGTCACGGCAGATAGGGGTTTTGTTCGTTTTAATGATAAGCGCTGGTTAAATAGTAAATACAAACAAAATTAATTTTAGAAAGGGTGTAGAGAATTTCAGCACAATATGATAAAGAAAAAAAAAAAGTCTGTTCTGGGCAAAGGTCAATGGAAAGCTTAAAATCATCAAGTGAAAATTCCCGCAAACGACAAAAAATATATGTAACAGATGTTCTTTCTTGCCCTGTACGATTATTGCGTTTGGCAGCTTGCAGTTATCGTTAGTAATTTCTCCTTCGATGTTCACAGCCCTTGCTACCTCTGCACGACGATGTCAGATGTTGCCTTATAGTTGCTTTCTTTTTCAAGTTTTACAGTATTTGCGACTTGATGCAGTATTGTCACTTATATTCAAACATAATGTGTTATGAAATCTCATGCTCAAAAGAAATATTTCATTTCTAAAAAAGGTCAGACAGGAATATGTTCCGCAGAGCATTAGTGGACAGCATAAAGTAAACACTTTCTTGGACTTAAATCGAGAATAAGCGTCTTTACAGCGTTGTAGAGAGCATCGTTCATAGGAATGGGTCAGAGAAATGCCTGAATAAAACCAGGCAAAGTGATGGAAAGAGCACTTGTCCCATCGAATTCTCTGTTGTTATTAATATTAAAGAAACTATCCAGATAGAAAATACATAAATATCGAACACATTGATATTTAAGTTATCGATATATATATAGATATATATATATATATATATATATATATATATATATATATATATATATATATATATATATATACATATATATACATATATATGATATATATATATATATATATATATATATATATATAATATATATATATATATATATATATATATATATATCGATATATATATATATATATATATATATATCTATATATATATATATATATATATATATATATATATATATATATATATATATCTATATATACTACATAAGTGAATGTTTGTATGCCTCATTTGTCTGTTTGTATGTTAGTTTCTGTTTGTGACCTAGAAAATCCCGAACCGCGACCGATCCAGACAAAATGTGGCACGTGGCCATCATTTGACTCAATTTAGATAACAGAATAGATTTCAAAGCCGTATCCCCGTCCTCTTCCCCCTCCACCATCCCCCTCTCCATTTCCTTTGTAACTTACATGCTAAGTAAACTCTACTGGTTTATCATACTTCATTTCATGTACTCGAAACCATTAAAATATACTAATGAATATTATTTTTTGTCACCACAGTAATACCAGGATAAAAGGAACAGACAGCACAGTAATATCTGAATAAAATGGACAGTCACCACAATAATAACTGAACAAAAAGGACAGTCATGACAGTAATACCTAGAAAAAAAAAAGACACACAGCACAGTAATACCTGGATAAAAGGGACAGTCGCCGCAATAATACCTAGATAAAGGGAACACAGCACATTAATAACAGGATAAAAGGGACTATCACACCAGTAGTATCTGGATAACAGGGTCAGTCACCACAGTAATACCAGGATAAAAGGGACAGACAGCACAGTGATACATGGTTAAATCAGACAGACAACATATTTGATAAGTCTGTATAGGACAGATAGTTATATTTCAGCATTTAAACAGGTGCAGGAATTGATTTAGCTAAACTACTCGATGCCTTGTGAAAATGATGGCAGAATCTCAGTTCGGGACGTCCGAAAGCGAGTGTGTTGGACAATTCATACATTGACTTTACATTCTTCGAAAAGGATGTTAATCAGCACTTCGCAGAAGAATGGTTTCTGTGTGTGGCCTGAAGTATGTAAGCCGCATGATCAGTCCGTGAATTCATTGTAACGATTACGCATCTATCACTTGAAGGACATGTGAAGAGTGATGTCGTGGAATCGTCATTTTTTATTTCGATATTTCACACGGGTTGTGTTAAATTTAATGGGTCATGTCTTCCTTTTGACGGGAACTCCTCTTCTTCTTCTTTTTTTTTTATTAAGCCCCGTGAAAATGATTGATCACTGGAGTAGCGGTGTGAAGAGACTGCTCACCATGTAACATTTTGATTTGTTGAATGAATATATCAATGTTCGAATGGAGATGTTGCATTTTCTGTTTATTTTTTTATTTATTTCAGTTTCACATGTGTTGTTGGAGAACAATCCGTTCTCGCTGTAAGACCTCTGTATTTTTCAAATATCTAATTACCTTAATAGACCGAGCTTTGTTTGTTGTTCTTAGAATAAAATTTAATCTTTGTATACTTCCGAGTTTGATTCAGTTGCCTTCGCTAATCTGGAGATGCTTTACTGTATTTGTAAAGAATCTTCTTCCGGGACGGCCAACGCTACCATGTTTAAGTTCAAGTTCAAAGGTGAGACTAAAACTTCTCAATATATTAATACCTAGATAAAGGGGACAGTCCCTACAGTAATACCTGGATAAAATGGAGAGAGGCGACAGTAATACCTGGTTAAAGCTCCAAGGGTTAAAGAGGACACACAACATAGAAATACCTGGAGAAAAGGGACGCTCATCACAGTAATACGTGGATGAAAATTATGCCACAATAATAATAATAATAATAATAATAATAATAATAATAATGATATATATATATATATATATATATATATATATATATATATATATATATATATATATATATATATATATATATATATATATATATTCAGGCATTCTATTAGCCATGTGTGAGGTATCATGTCGAAGACTTTCTTATAGTCAATCCATGCCATGCTTAGGTTGGTTTTCCTTCTCCTACTGCCTGAAAATATATGGGGCAGACGAAAACACCATCAGCTTCCTCAACAATACAATGCTCAACTGGAATACAATACTCACAAGCTCTGGAATAAGACTAGCAGAGGTTAATATCAGGAGAGGGATCTTCCAGGGCGACTCACTGTCCCTACTACTCTTCGTAGTAGCCATGATTCCCATGACAAAAGTACTGCAGAAGATGGATGCCGGGTACCAACTCAAGAAAAGAGGCAACAGAATTAACCATCTGATGTTCATGGACGACATCAAGCTGTATGGTAAGAGCATCAATGAAATAGATACCCTAATCCAGACTGTAAGGATTGTATCTGGGGACATCAGGATGGAGTTTGGAATAGAAAAATGTGCCTTAGTCAACATACAAAAGGGCAAAGTAACAAGGACTGAAGGGATAAAGCTACCAGATGGGAGCAACATCTATGTGTTTACATAGATGCGACGGGATACAAATGCCTGGAATTAATGGAAGGAGGGGATATAAAACACCAAGAGATGAAGGACACGATCAGGAAAGAATATATGCAGAGACTCAAGGCGATACTCAAGTCAAAACTCAAACGCCGGAAATATGATAAGGCCATAAACATTGGGCATTGCTGCCAGTAATCAGATACAGCGCAGGAATAGTGGAATGGACGAAGGCAGAACTCTCTCTCTATCTCTCTCGTCTCTCTCTCTCTTCGCTCTCTCTCTCTCTCTCTCTCTCCTCTCTATATATATATATATACTATATATATATATATATATATATATATATATATATATATATATATATATATATATATATATCATTTGACGTCCAAACCTGATATTAGTAACATTTTAACGTATACGTAATTAAGGGACAAATATTACAGCACCATATTATTAAGGATACACAATAGATTGAAAAATAACCATTTATTATAAAATATGTATCGGTACTTAGTCTATCCACCATCGTTGGCGATGACATATTGTAGTCTACTGGGGACGGAGTGTGATGGTAATTGCTTCCTAGCAAAGAAAGATAAAGGAAATGAGAACGCATTTTCGAGAAGTTCGGCAGCAAGGAGGCGTTAGCGCATTGTGTTGGAGGTGCCTGTTATCATGATGGTTCTAGATTCGGCAGGAGTGTTGTGGAACACGTCAGGCGCCGTCGTGACATGAGAAACGCCGTGATTTCTGATGCAATACCTCGTCCAGATTCATCTAAGAAGTTCCAGAAGGTTCCGTCTCTCGGTTCAAATCTCTCCTTCCTCCTTGTTTGAAAAGCTAAGCGAAATTCCAGCTTCTTACTCTCCACGATGGACTTCAACTGCACGTGGCTTATGACTTCGAGCTCTTTTGGAGGGGTCGTAGGTGGAATATCTCTCAGCTTTACAAACCAGGAGAAAGGAGAGATCTAAACAGGGAGAAACAGGCAGAACCTTAAATTAAAGATTATATCCAGCTCACCCTTCACAATTTGACACCTCTTGTAAAAGTAATTAATATATACTATATATGTGATGTTTGTTTTGCAGGACAACTGTCCCATTCTCACAGCCAGGATAGTAAGGCGATGGTTTGAGGAGCAATGAGACATTGACCTGCTGGACTGGCCAAGTAAGGGGTGTGATATGAATCCCTTGGAAAATTGCTGGGGGACCATCGTCAACTCTTGGATCCCAGGCCAAGAGCGATCATCAAGGCAGCTCCTCCAGCACACCATGTCCGAATGGGAGATATTCAGAAAAAATCAACAAATCGTCTACAATCATGTAGCCTCCGTCCCCAGTAGACTACAAGATGTCATCGCCAACGATGGTGGATGGACTAAATACTGATACATATTTTATAATAAATAGTTATTTTTCAATCTATTGTGTATCCTTAATAATATGTTGCTGTAATATTTGTCCCTTAATTAAGTATACGTTAAAATGTTACTAATATCAGGTTTGGACGTCAAATGATATATATATATATATATATATATATATATAATATATATATATATATATATATATATATATATATATATATATAGTTATATAAGGATATAACCTCATCATTACTTGATACATTCTTAACGTTGGAATTCACATCTGCAGAACGAACACAAACAAAAACGCACATGCTTGCCATCGATAAATGTAGACGTATGCCGAGCAGTTAAAATCATGCACAAAAATACGATTATTTGATCCAATGATTGTCGGTTGTGACCAAACAAACGTCCAACCATAAGGAAGAATCGACTCCCATAATAACCCCTATGACAAGTCAAGACCTATGCCTCCAATATACTTAAGAGGGTAATGGCGCCCCTTCTGACACCAGCCACACTCTCAGCTCTATCACACTGTGTCTCCTTTCCGTCTGCCTCCTTTTTGCTGTTGTCCTCTCTCTTATAACTGTCTCTTTGTTTCTCCTCCTTCAGTGTCTTCTAGGCCTATGGAGGTCTTTCTCTCCTCAACTTATGCCTTCTTTATTTCTTCATGCTTAATTTGAGTTACGTAAGGCCATACACGATCTGATGCTAGTTGTCTTTGTAATAATAAGAATTTGGAATGCGGCTGTTAATATTACAATTATAATTACAGAGTAGTAGGTATGCTGTTATTTGATAGATAAGGCTTTTATTGGTAAATAGCTAAATCCCATTATTACAAGAGAGCGCCACGAAAATCGAGTTAATTCTTCTGTCGGTAACAGCAGTAATAATATTATCACGACAAAAGTTGCACAGACGGATTTTCTCGCCTCCATGATGAGAAAATAAACCTACAGAATAGATTCAGTTATATTATTTTCCTTAAAGGATAAATTAGAGAGGGGGAGCAGAAGTTATAAACATATGCTTGAAAGGGGTGAAGTGAAGGATGGAGGGAAAAATATTGAGGGAAGACATGTGGAGGGCGGTGGCCACGGTGGAAGGGCGGGTTTCATCGTGCGTCTGGAGGCACAGTTCCAGTGTTACCAGACCATATCCAGCCCTTGTGGGTGAAATGTGTTTACTTATATGTGTGGCCGACTGTACCCTGCAATGGGAGGAGCATCTCGATGCCAGAGATTTTAAAAAGAGAAGACGACTGCCGCTCCCTCTCAGAAGTTCCAGACGCCTCTCACCTACATAACACCATCTCCCCCTTTTTGCTCCCTTGCTTCCTCTAGAGATCCCACACGGGTTCTCTTACCATCCGTAATGAACAGATCGATCAGCAAATAAGCGGATCGAGCAGGATTATCAAAAAATTATTTTGTATTATTATCTCATCGATGGCACACTGCAACATGGATGTTTTTTTTTTTTATTTACAGTAGGCAATTTAAACATTTACATACAGATCACACTCTTGAAAGTACTATTGTATGAATTGCTAAGTGAAATGAAGCTAATCCAAATTTTGCATATTTTAAGTTTCATTGTTATTCAATGAATAGAGAAAATGCAGGGCTCGGCGAGGGCCGAATTTAAGCGTCTATAATGCAAAAAAGTCGTAATAAAATTTGAAAGTGAACCTCCAACGAACTTTCCTCTCCATAATTATCAGATATTTTATCATGCAGCTTTCAAGTTCCAGAACTTGGTGACAGTGATTCTTGGCGAAAAGCTTCATAAGCTGAAGGAGGAAATTGGTTTACTTTGAAAACTTACGCGAATAATATTCTTACGAGAAAGCTGTTGAGGCATGACTTGCAAGGAAGAAACGAGTATTAATGAAACGCCCAAGTATCGTCATTTTTAGTTTAAATATGTTCATAGTTAAAACAAACAATTTTAAAGAAGAAAATAAAGGCCATATGAACAGTATAAAAACTCTTGATTGATGTCTTATTTGAACACCCAACACTTGCTATAATTCATAATATAGGATATCCTTTCCTAAGATGAATTTCATAAGAGGAAGAATGGTAGGATGACCAGTGACTTTGGCTTGACCGAATAGAAAAAATATAAAAAAAGTTTCATCGTTGTATCTTCACACAGAGGAATATTTGTGTACATATAATTATTTTAATAAGGAAACATTATCTTTGTTAACTGATAAATTTCATAACGTTTCTACTTGGCAGCAAGATAGTCGCATAAAGCTCCTAACTTTTTTCTTGGAGACATAAACGCTTTACACTATTAGCTGTATCAGTCAAATAATTTATACTTTACAATTTATACTTAAATAACTTCATTTTATTTTTGAGCTTAAACTGGAATATTTTTAACTGAATAAGTCTATAAGTGAATGAACTTGACAGCATTTGTCACTACTGAAAACCCTCATCGAGAAAAATAATTCATCCAGAATATTTGCCTCTATGATCACTCAGGCAGAAATATTCATTGCTCTCTGAATGATTGAATTGGAGCAGTAATTTCCCCGTTGTCTGACTTTCAAAGAGAGAAAAATCAGTTCAGTCGAAAGAATTCTCTATTCGTGACACATATTATTATTATTATTATTATTATTATTATTATTATTATTATTATTATTATTATTATTATTATTATTATTATTATTCAGGAAATGAAACCCCCTTCACATGGAACAAGGCCACAGGGGCCATACTTGAAGGTCAAGTTTCCAATGATTATGGTGATCATTTGAAAGAAGTAAAAGAAAGTAATAGAAGATACAAAAAGAAGAGATCTGTTATGAGAAAAGAAAAAATAGATTAACTGATTTACAGATAAACGGATATCATTTGAACATAAGGAAAATTATTTTAGTACAATATTGCTATTCATCTTTTTCTCGAAATTTTGAAGTTTCAGTGTGAGGAATAAAGGACATCTGGAACTGAGATGTTCAACAGCGATGCACATTCACTGTATATAGGTGCTGCTATTCAGCATATATGGTTGCTCTCAGCAGGAAAAGGGGATCAGGGATCAATTGTGAATGTGAAAGAGCTTTGTTAAAATACAACTTATAAAATACTGACAAACAAGCACATAACAGTATTCGAGTAAAGAAAGGTAAAATTATCTAAAACAGGTTGCATTGATTTTACCATTGTTATAAATATATGAGGCCTTACTTACGGTCACTCAAAAATGTTTTGTAACATACTTTAAAGATGTCCGCTTATTATAGCGCTATCTGGTACTATTAGGCAACTCCGTCGTAAGCCCATGAAATAACCACAGATTCTACTGTTATTATAATTATTTTGTTATCTCGTCATCATTATAATATACTTTTTTAGAATAATTTATTCCTTCTCTCTCTCTCTCTCTCTCTCTCTCTCTCTCTCTCTCTCTCTCTCTCTCTCTCTCTCTCTCTCTCTCTCTCTCTCTCTCTTTGTGCCGCTAAGTAGTATCCATTGGTTGTTACTGGATTTTATCCCAATAGTTTTCTATTGAGTTTTTTTTGTATGCATGAGGAAGTAAATATATAAATTTACTCCCATAATGATTGAATGGTGGCTGATTATAGTTTTGCTTTATTTGGCTTTTTTGCCCTACCATCATGAGCGAAAATTTTCAAACGTTTCGGTACTTTTCGTTGATACGAATTTTTCACTGACCATTCTTATCTATATTATTAACCATATCATTATTATCCAAATCGAATAAGAAAAGCACTTTTCCTTGGATATATCTAATGAATAAATTATTGTTAGGTGAAAGAAAACTTCTGGAGTATGTTGCAAAACATTTTTTGAGTAGCTGTGCAATACCTAACTTCCGTGCGGCAATTTGCTGAAACTTTCATTTTATGTTTTTAGAGAATAAAAGTCGGCTTGTAGTTGCTGCAGTCTGCAGATAAGACACTCTTTAGAACAAGCACTATATTACTATGCGTTTGTTCGTCAGGAAAGATACTATGTCAACATAAAAATCTTCAGAATCTACAATCTTGGGAGATACACAAAAACAAAACGAAAAACTTTTTCAGCAGAAAGCGATCAAGAATATCAAGAATTTTCTTTACATCCCAAGACCACCGCTGCAAGAAGACCTGACTCCTTTAGACTTAGTTTTGGGGGTCTTTGCTCTTTCATTTCTTTTGTTACATTTTTCATTATGTTATTTTTTCACTTTTCGTTTTGATAATAGATGTTTCATCAATTACTATTAGTAAATTTTAATTCACCTTAATAAGATCTCAGTTGGCTAAATATAGTCTGGAAGTTCACAATAGTTCTCTATGCCCTTCATGACCTTGCTAGAACGAAGCCGACTGATTCTAAACCATCCACCACTCCAAAACCATCCGTCTTCCTCAAAGTCTCCTCCATTCTTTCGAGGACCGCTTCTCTTTGTCTGGTAGGTTCTGTATAGTTGCTATTCAAGATTCTTTGTTCTTACATGATATATTCTTAGTCACATTGTGAGTAATTCAAAGTTTTCGTCAATCTCATATATGACTTGTGAGTGATTCCTGAGTAAAATAAACTTAGGCACTTTTAATCAAATTCGTCTTTTTTTTTTTTTTTATGAAAGCGACCGCCTTTGAACTGCAACCGTGTAAACACGTTGTTTCTGAATAACCCTTAACTGTTTCAACAAACATATTTTTTCCTGTTATCTATTTTCTGAATTGTTCAAATGATGGAGGTCTGGTGAATAACAATACCAGATTCACGAAGAAATACCTGATGAGAGATTGTAATATGCATTTTTTACTAATAAAATATTTTTTTTCATCCTCCTGTGCTACAAATTCTTTTACTCTAAAAATTCTTCTTAGCATAGAACAATTTGATAATGTTGTCAGGAAAAAAAGACTAGAGGAAGGAATATTAATGAGAACTAGTAGACTAAACACAGAAACATTTTGATGAGAGAGAGAGGAAGAGAGAGAGACAGAGAGACAGAGAGAGAGAGAGAGAGAGAGAGAGAGAGAGCTTAATATATATATATATATATATATATATATATATATATATATATATATATATATATATATATATATATATACACACACACACACACACATATATATATATATATATATATATATATATATATATATATATATAAAGTCATATCACATTACCGTGATGCATATACATGTATCAAGCTACAAATGTCCTTTAATATCTAATTCGCTCTACCTCGGAATAATATATTTTCATATATGTTTAACCGAAGGGGAATTTTTTAGGCGATAATAGATTTGCCGGCTCACAGGGCGAACCATCGAGACCTTCAAATCCAGGACGTCAGTGAAGCCTTAACCCACCCCGCCACCACAAGAGCATATAAGTTTATATCGCCTCCCACCTTAAATACCTGTCGCTCTCAGATATTCGTAGTTTTGGAGACTGCATAAACCCCCTCGACCTCGGTAGCGTTGTAGTGCTTTTGACAGCACATAGCCATTATATAATTCATATCACATCACCGTGATGCATATGCATATATCGAGCTACAATGTCCTTTAATATCTATTTCACGCTAGCTCAGAATTAAAAAAATATTTCATATATGTTTAACCGAAGGGGAATTTTTTTAGGCGATAATAGATTTGCCGGCTCACGGGCGCAAACCAACGAGACCTTCAAATCCAGGACGTCAGTGAAGCCTTAACCACCCTGCCACTGCAAGAGGATATATAAGTTATGCCGTCTCCCTCCTCAAATACCTGTCGCTCTCAGATATTCGTAGTTGGAGATTGCATAAACCTCTCGAGCCTCGGTAGCGTTGTAGTGCTTTTGACAGCACATAGCCATTATATAATTCATATCACATCACCGTGATGCATATGCATATATCGAGCTACAAATGTCCTTTAATATCTAATTCACGCTACCTCGGAATTAATATATTTTCATATATGTTTAACCGAAGGGGAATTTTTTTAGGCGATAATAGATTTGCCGGCTCACGGGCGCAAACCAACGAGACCTTCAAATCCAGGACGTCAGTGAAGCCTTAACCCACCCTGCCACTGCAAGAGGATATAAGTTTATGCCGTCTCCCACCTCAAATACCTGTCGCTCTCAGATATTCGTAGTTTTGGAGATTGCATAAACCCTCTCGACCTCGGTAGCGTTGTAGTGCTTTTGACAGCACGTAGCCACTATATGTCATATCACATTACCGTGATGCATATACATGTATCGAGCTACAAATGTCCTTTAATATCTAATTCACTCTACCTTGGAATTAATATATTTTCATATATGTTTAACCGAAGGGGAATTTTTTTTTTAGGCGATAATAGATTTGCCGGCTCATGGGCGTGAACCATCGAGACTTTCAAATTCAGGACGTCAGCGAAGTCTTAACCCACCCCGCCACCGCAAGAGGATATAAGTTTATGCCGCCTCCCACCTCAAATACCTGTCGCTCTCAGATATTCGTAGTTTTGGAGATTGCATAAACCCCCTCGACCTCGGTAGCGTTGTAGTGCTTTTGACAGCACGTAGCCATTATATAAGTCATATCACATTACCTTGATGCATATACATATATCGAGCTATTTAGCCTAAGGGGAATTTTTTTAGGCGATAATAGATTTGCCTGCTCATGGGCACGAACCATTGAGACCTTCAAATCCAGGACGTCAGTTAAGTCTTAACCCACCCCCCCACCGTAAGAGGATATAAATTTATGCCGCCTCCCACCTCAAATACCTGTAGCTCTTAGATATTCGCAGTGCATGTATGTGGAAAACTAAAAATCTGTTTGTTTTGTTTGTTTGTTTGTTCGTTATGCAGGCCACACTATGCAAGCAAGGCATTCCAAATTTTTACCACAGACTGCTATCCCCCTTTTCATACCCCTTCATGTTCTATAGCTTTTGGAGTTGAAGGCTAGGGCAACAAAAGTTTTACCATAGAATTTCCCCCTCCCCACCCCCTTCAGGAAGGTTTTAGTAAAAATCCGAAATTCGAGGGCCGTTTCTAAGGGAATCATAACCGCTCTTTTTCATACCCCTTCATTTTTTACAACTTTCGGACTTCACAACTAGGGCTACCATATTTTTACCATAGACTGTCCTCCCCTCCAAGGAAGGTTTCAGTAAGAATCAGAAATTCAAGGGCTACTTCTAAGAGGGTCATAACCCCTCTTTTTCAAAATCCCTAACTTTTTTTAAAGTTTATGAGTTGACATCTATGTAGAAGTGTTTCTAGGTACAAACAGGCTCTCCACAATATAGGGTCCATAAAGCCATAAGGCACCCTCAGTAGTAAGGGGGGCCAACATCCCGGGAATGTGGACCTGAGGGTTTCCCACAATATTAGGGGATAGGAGGCCTTTGCCCTTCCGACTTACTGACCAGGGGAGAGGGGGTTCGTAGCCTCTCTACCACGACCTTTATAGTATAGCTCCCGTTTGGGAATTAGGGCCGAAAGGGTCAAAGATGGGCCTACTTCATTCAATTTTGGTAACATGACTTACGATAATTTATACGCATTTAACATCAATATCTATAGGCTGCGTTTTATCAGAGGACGTTTAAGGGAGCCCTCGCAGTGTTCTTGGCCCACTGTTATTTTCAGTGTATACAAGTGATATGGTTGTTGGCCAGAAAACATGATCATTTAGTTCGTGGTGGTAGGTTTGCCTTCCTAATGTTATGGCTTGGACCATTGACGGATGGTCTCTTGTTTGCCACTTTTTCATAAGTGTATTTTAACATGGATCTTACAGTCACAATTGTTCCCTGATCCCCTATTTCCTACCGAGAGCAACCAGATATGCAGAGCAGCAACATCAAAATATAGCAAATGTGAATCTCTGTACAACTTGACAGTTCCAGAAGTCGCACTGTAGAGCAGTCGCACTGAGGATGCCGTACATTGGGAATTTCTAAAGTTCAACAAAAGAAGGAATCCATTACTACCCTAATATTCGTCTTCTTTCATTTAAATGCATATTTATCTATTTATTAATTTACGAGTCGATTTTTTTTAATCAGCTAAATCTCTTCTTTCCGTATTTCCGTTTACATCCTCTTAATACCTCCTAATGAACACCATATTCTTTAGAAGATTGAATTTCAAATCTATGGTCCCTGTGTGCATTTCTGCATGAATAGAGTTCATATTTAGAATAATAATAATAATAATAATAATAATAATAATAAAATAATAATAATAATAATAATAATAATAATAATAATAATAATAATACATCAAAACTTTACATCCATAATATAAAGCTTTGTTTACAGTTTAGTTACATCCACGAAATCCGCCACTTTTGGTCGGAAGGAAACAAAATAGACAGTGAGGTTTACTTCCGGTTCAGACGCCCGGATCAGGCACTCGAATCGTCTATGTAGCCCTTTAGGATTATCACGTCTCACCAACGCCGGGAGGATCATGGAGGAGCGTCAAGAGGACCTGACCTCCTCTCATGAGGAGAAGACAAGGAGGTGCTTTTGTAAGCGGAATAACCGGCTGCTGTGTTTTTGACGTTTTGTGTATCCTTTAATCGAAGGCTATAATAACGTTGCAAGGCAATCATCTCTATCCTATATAAAAGTTAATAACCAATTCCTAACTTTCAATATTTAGTTGACATTAAGCTTTGTGATATAGACTAAAATAAAGAAAAGTTTCTTGAAAAATACAGATTTTAAAATGTATAATAAAATGATAAGAGAATAAATATGCGCACTTGACAATACAAAAATTGATAAATACATTGTCCTTATGTTAAAAACATTTTGAACAGTACCATTTTTGTTATCACTATTAATTCGCAATTTGAGGCTGAAGTAGATGATGCATTTATTTACTGAATGACTCATTCACTGCATATAAGGAATGTTTCACAAGATTAAACTTCGATTTGCAGCTCCTGGAGAAGAATATTTTCCTTTGCTTCACAAAAGCAAACGCTCCTCACAAACGATTCGACGCGTTTTTACCTGATACGCGCATCAAGGCTCCTCCTGGACAGATGGATGGACTGGCTGGTGGTTGCATCATTCAAACATGTGAATTACATTTCCAGCCGCAGGACTAAGAATAACGGCGTTACACCTTGATCTCTCTCTCTCTCTCTCTCTCTCTCTCTCTCTCTCTCTCTCTCTCTCTTCAACTAATGAATATACCTATAGTTATCTCTCCTACACGTACGGAACCGGATGCTTTAAGTATATTGCCATCGGTAGAAACCTCTTCACCTGAGGAGATTGATAATATAAGATCCTGAGAACTAACAAGGATCATTTTCATTTATCATTTGTTATTCTTCTTCTCTTCCTCTTCTTCTTCTTCTTTCTTCTTCTTCTTCTTCTGCTTCTTCTTCTTTCTTCTTTTCTTTCTTTCTTCTTCTTCTTCTTTCTTTTATTTTTCATATATATATATATATATATATATATATATATATATATATATATATATATCTATATATATATATATATATATATATATATATATCCATATATATATATATATATATATATATATATATACTATCTATATATATATATATATATATATATATATATATATATATATATATATATATATATATATATGGATTTATGTTAAACATTGAAGACAATGTTTGGTAGAAGACCGAGCGATGTAATGATAGCTATAAGAAATAGTAGTAGATAGGGTAGCGTAAAATTAGAAAGAGAGAGAATAATCAAAGTACAGTGACATAACGAGAAAAAGAAAGAGAAAGAGAGAGAGAATTGTGGTTTGGTGTGTGAGCCAGAATTCGATCAACGGGCCTAGACATCACAAAACCTTAGTCACAGGACGTTGGACCATAACTCCGTTCGCAATTAAAATCTTAAAACCGTCATAAAATCTTTGACTTGTGACCTCGCATCAGACTTACTCAGCTTCTATCGATAATGAAGCTCCACCTCCAGGAGGAGGTATTAAAATGTTAAATTATTGACTCCACATGCAAAAGGAGGAATATCTTAACATGTTAACCCCACCTAAAAGGGGATGGGGAAAGATAAGGGAAATATCTGCTCCACGAATCAAGAATCCATTAGGGCAGAGAACTAAAACCTACACTGCCTTTGGAGGTTGGGTTGAATTCGAACCGAGGGTGGCTGAATTTCAGAAGGCCAGTTCAGAATGTACAGTAAAGAAGCAAGGACTATGGTTGTGGTCCCAAACCAGAGTCTCACTTATAAACTCATAAACTTTGTAGTTGTGACTTGCATTCTTTGTAACAGTAAAGAAGGAAACTCTGCCGTTCGTCTCATTCAAGCTTCTGAGAGACTAATCCTATTAAGATTACTAATCCAGAACTAACGTTAAGAAGAAGCATAAAGTTAAACATAGAACCAGACTACAGAACTAATCATCGAGAAGAAAGAAACAGGTCGAACATACTCGACACTTTAAAAAGGCTTTTAAAAAAGGGCACAACAGGTGGGCCACGGGTTGTCTTTGGATGGGTCACTGAAACTCCATTTTTCTCGTCTTTATCTTTTCTCACAAAAATCACTTCATGTCGATATCACAATCATTGGGATATTCCTGTAATTGTTTACGTTAAAATACAAACCCAAAAGCCTTTATTTATCTTTGGAATACCAATACAAATACTTATAATACTGATGAAGCTGTGCCGCGACAGGTCGTCTTCGTTTTTCCTAGAGGGTTTACAGCTTTTCAATGGAGGATGCAGACTTGTGTCTAAGGACTTCCTTATCCTCACTAAGCTCTCAACAAATCTCTGCCTTTCTGTTTTCTCGGATCATAACCATCTGGTGAATAGGTATTTTACTTGGGATGTCGATGAGGTCTATTGTAGTTGAGAGCAACTCATATTTTTGGTCTTCTGGCTGACAATCATATTCGAGGTTTGAGGTTTGATAACGAGGTTTAAGTTAGGTAGGGAAGAGGCTTCAGGTTCAAGGTTGTTGGTGCAGATTACTCAGTCTGAGTTCCTATGTCGACACATAAAACAGGAGCAGCTTTAGCGTTTACTAATAGTTTAATAGTTTAACATTGTATACTTGATTTAATTTCACACTTTACCACGCTTATTCAATTTGAATTTCTTAGATTTCTTTTCAAATTTACTTAATAAGTTGAATTTTCTTGATTAATTTAATTTTGCAATAAATTATTTTTTTCTTATTTAATTTTGTTTAATAATTTGATTAAAAAATGAATTACATTTTATGTTTTCAAGTAGTAAGTTTTTTTTATTATATAGTGAGATTGTGAATTCTACTTAAGAATTTTAAATTAAAAAATAATTTTCTTATTTAAAGTTATGTAGTAGTGCTTCTTTTATAGAATACCAGTAATCGGAATAAATCGTTGAATATGCCAAAGTGATATATTGAACTTTTCCTTGAATTTTCAGAAGTGATTTAAGACAGGGAGACAGTTAAAGTTGCTTAATGGAGTGATGCCTTTAATTAACTTAAGCTTATGTGAGGTACTTCAGACTTCTGTTGATAAACTTAGCCTGATTTTTCATATATTTGCTGAACCTTTTCAAAGTCGCAGTTGCTTTTAAAGTACTCAGTCGTATTTGATTTGATATGAAAGTTTAAAAATCTGGTTGTTGTGAGATAAATACGAATTCTATGATTAGTAAATTTAATTATATATATATACTATATATATATATATATAATATATATATATATATATTATATATATATATAGTATATATATATATATATATATATCATATATATATACTATATTATATATATACATGTATATTATATATATATATATATATATATATATATATATATATATATATATATATTAATATATATAATGTGTGCGTGTGCGTGTCTGTTGTGTATGTGGGTGTGAGTATGTGTATTGAAATTTGGTTCATTTTAACTACTTTAACGAACAACCAAAAATGCATTAAACATGTAAATTAATAATGAATGTTATGAAAAATAATCAATTACAAGTCTATAGAAATTATGCAGAAGTAAAGAGGAAAGCAAGACCAAGAAGGGGTTTGATAGGTGGTTGAGAGAGGCTAGGAAAAGTGAGAGAATAATCCAGTAAGTGCAAAAGAGAATCCAAATTACAGCTGAACGCTTACTACATTAAGAGCCGGAGATAGAATAAGATATGAGAGCATCTGGGGATTAGCAAAACTCACAATTGTCAATGAAAACCAGAGGTTGATATGTTTCAGGCAACTGTTAAGCATCGGAGATGATGATCGACTTGTCGCAAGAGAGCTAATCGAAATGGAAGTGTTACTGATACGAAGACGAGGATGACTGGAGAGAGAAAGATCAGATTGCGTTCAAGAAGAAACGAGAGACAAAGGACGAAACGAATGAAGTACAAAAGATAGAAATAGTTTGATAGGACTGATTAAAAATTGCTACACAGACTAAGGATTAAGAGGAAAAGAAGAAAGAAAAGGAGTCTGGACTCCTGGATTGGCGGGGGACGTCAGGAACTTGTCCTGTCTCGGAACCCCAAACCGAGAGGTAGTCCTCATTCAGCAACTCCTAAGAGGATGGTTTCGACCCACCACACGAGGTCTTCCTCTTAGGAGTTATGAGCCGAAAAAGACTCTAGGGACACCAACTGTTACAGGGACTGAAATCAGCTCCATAACAAATGGACGGCCCCAGGCTCTTTACTTCAGACAATCCAGCAGTCGGAGTGAACAGCATCCTTTAGATGACTAAGGAATATCTGCTTCATGTTTTGAAAGACTGTATCATTTTATGTAATATTTATGGCAATTTCAGTAACTCTGTAACTATTTGTGTGGGTTTTGCTTAATAAACAACCTTTCTTTCAAACCATATATTAAAATAAATGTAAACGTGTTTAAAGGATTTTTAAGAACCAAACATATCCATATCGCTAATCACATCCTTTCGAGGACTCCTGAAGGCTCGATGACGTCATCGTGTTGCCAGAGAGACTTGCAATGACTCCGGAACTCCGGTAGAAATTTCTTTCTCATTCATCCCATTTTCCTTAAGACAATAATCATTTAAAAATCATTAGTAAAAATGTGTATTAAATGAATGTTAAGTTTTATTTGAGGCAAAAATAACATATCTTTCTAATGTAAGTAATAAAAATATAATTAGTAAACAATTTCTCATAAAAATTAGCATTAATTAATTCTATTAACCGAGTTGTGTTAGACATATTATCCAGATAAGTACCCGGGTGATAGACCGAATTTCTTAAGAATATTTTTAATTATCAATAATTTAAATTATCATTCATAATTTAAATTATGATAGTTAATTATATCACAAAACATTATTTGTAAAGCGCCAGTCTAGCAGGCATCAGATAGCAAAGGCTCTCTGATGCCGCCTAGTGTCTCTGACGCTAGGCAACCTCACCAATCAATCAATAAACATGAAGTAAACCTTATTCATGGGATTCTCACAATGTAAGGTCTACCGTTCCCAATGATGGGTGGGCCAAGGGTTGTCTTTGGGTGGGTCACGGAAACAGCCATTTTCTCGTCTATCTTTTCTCGCAAAAAACACTTGATATCGCTAACATAATTGTTGGGATATTCCTCTAATATTTATGTTAAATACAAACCCATAAGCCTTTATTCATCTTTATAATAGCAATACAATTACTTATATAATTGTGGAATTATCACGATGTTGTGAATTTTTTAGAAATAATAATAATAATATAATTTACGGAAAACCACTTCGTTCTCACCCCACTTCCCATGAAACGGAGCTAATTCCAATTGTGTACATAATTATATTACTATTCCAATTGTATTACTGTATGGTTATTTTTTCTTTAGTCTTTGTTTTATAAGGGGGGCGGGTAAGTTGATTTTATTGCTGGGATTGTTGTTTTCTCATTTTAGTTATTCTTATTAACTATACTAACTTATTAATTATGGCCATTAATTCTATACATGCGCAAACGCACACAAATATATATACTATATGATATATATATATATATCATATATATATTCTCTATAGATATATATATATATAATATGTGTTAATATATATATATATCTAATATATATAATATCTATATGTATATAAGTAAGGAATAAACATGAGAATGTGGAAAAGTGAGGAAAAACTGGGAAGTTGTCCATTCGAATACAGAAATTGTTGTCGAACCCCCTTATTCCAACAGGAATGCTCGAGTTCTTCGACTTGTTTAACAAAGTTGTCACCCAAATAGTTTAAGATAAAACATCCTATCACGAGTTTCGCTTTTTTTCT
>NC_061097.1:59943502-59951139 GCF_015104395.2 Macrobrachium nipponense | reverse complement strand
TGTCCAAAACAAGCAAGAGTTTCTTACGTATTAGTCACAGCGAGAGAGAGAGAGAGAGAGAGAGAGAGAGAGAGAGAGAGAGAGAGAGTCCATATCTAAGTAAAAAACAATTTTTACTTTTGAAAACGTTTTAGAGGAAATAAGGTTTTTTCATTAAGATCCTGTGAGAGAGATATAGTCATAAATTTGTTTTCTGATAAAAAAAAACTTCATAAAACTAAACTTCAGACAGCCAATGAAAAGCAACAAATACATGAAGAATTTAATCATTAAACTTTTTACTTATTTTAAGTTAAAGTTTACTGTCAATTTCTTATCTTCAGTAACAACATTTTTTTTCATAAAAATAATGACAACACTGGTCGCATGATAAAGATAATGGAAACAGGGAAAATAATGAAGCTGATATACTACAGACTTGAAGTGTTTCTGGTACAACGTTGCTGTGAGATAGGTATTGGAATTTTCTCCCGATACTTATTTCAGAAACAGTAATAATAGTGCGTCGCTTTCTTCTTTCCAGAGGCGGACATATCTTCTTCTTTTTTCCTTCTCTACTAGCTTCAAAATGTGTATAGAAATATTTTCTCCATTGTAATTCTTCATTTTTTAAGATATTCATTTTGTTATTAACTTAATTTTTAAAAAAGATTTGTCACATACAATAATAAATTGAGCTACTGAAGGGTCATTAAGTTATAAATATCCACCTATACCTTAGGGACAGCAAAACAATAATTGGGCAATAGGCGCCATTATTGGATCAATGGAGAGTTTTTAATTTCCGCACAATAAGTAGCCTCACGTAATCGTTTTGGGTCCTTTTACAGTTTCAGTGATAATGTAAGCTATGAACATGAGCGCTTTAGTAAGCAATTTCATTATGAAGCAGAAAATGGCTAATATATTATTCCTTTGTTTACAATTGCGATAATACTGACAGAACGCAGTGGTACGCGAACAAGTCACAATCTGAAAGTACAATCATTCGATTCTCGCATCTGACGAGAAATAGAACGGTTTGGGAATGTTAAAAAACCGCTATCCCTCTGTTATGCTTTAGGTGTGAATTAGTTACTCAGTTGGTTTCACGTCGTTATAATCCTCCCGTTGGCAGACAATTTGTTGAAGACTTAAGTCTCTCTCTCTCTCTCTCTCTCTCTCTCTCTCTCTCTCTCTCTCTCTCTCTCTCTCTACATGCACACACACACACACATCACACACACACGCACACAAAGTATTTGACAATATTCTGTTCCTCTCTGATAATCATTCACATTAGATTCTTGTTTTTTTTTATTTATAGGGATCATCATCCTATGTTTCGTTTTCTCTTGTCAGTGAGTGAATGGTGACCTCTTTGTTATCGTCATCAGGCAACTTTGACCTCGACCTTTTTCCATAAAAGGTTTCAACTGAGTATGTAACATAGAGTTTACATATTGACCATTAAAGCTTATCATTCACATAAACATAACTTCCTCAAAATAGCTAACGGGCTGTGTGACTAACATTAATAAATGATAAACAGGAACTTATCTTAGTACATCCGCCTTACCGCCTGTCCATTATCATAAGCATTAATAATAGTGGTATTGTATCCCAAGTTCCCAACCCAAAATCCACTTGCAGTTACTGACTCCATTTGCAAAATGCCAGTTCCACAAGTCTATTTTAGAAGTTTCAGAATTAAATTAGGATCACAGAACCCAGTAACATGCCGATGTGGTGGTTTGTATAAGAGAAGACCAAGAATGAGGGAAAAAAATTGCCTGAAATGAAAGAAGATAGAGAAATAATGAACCAATACCAAAACACTTTATTTATGTATCCTATATACATACATGCATACACAAGAATGTCTACCGGTAGCTCTGAGGAAGCAAGGATGTTTTTGACTGATAACATCAATATTTTCTTCGTAAGGCAAAGCATGAATGTCATTTGTCACTTTATACCAGATTTTTAAGCTGCAACATTTAGGCAACACAGATTCTGACTACTGGTTGTCAAATAAGGGTGCATTGCAGGATTATCAAGCTCAAAGAGGCTGTAACTACTTAGTATAGCCTGATAAGATATTCTCGGCATGAAGAGTCAACAAGAATTGACGATCTCGTTATTATATATATATATATATATATATATATATATATATATATATATATATATATATATATATATATATATATATATCAAATAAAGATCACATAAAACCGAAAACAAAAAAAAAAAAATGAATTTTGAAAAAGTAGCATTCCTGGCTTCTCGGGTGACTACCGAGTGTAAACACAGCATATTCTTTATATGCTTTGATCAAATCTCTATGTATTTACAAATGCTGCTGATAAAAAATCAAATAACAGTACATTAAGTAAAATAGTTCGTCATCAACACTATTAGTTTTGTTCACCATATCATAAATCAAAATTAGTCCGAAATTCGACGGGTGTTTTATCCGCCAAATTTGCCAGTGTGCTGATTCTTTAGCGTTTAGAAGTTCCTGACCTCTTACATACTTATCATTAGTGTTCCTTCCCTGATTAGGTAACATATGCTACAAAATCACGGTGGTCCTTGGTTTGATTTCCTTACGACAACTGATGGAAATATATCGCAAAAATAGCTAAATTATGAGTGAGAGTGTTTTTCCTTCTTCAATGTGACGGAGGGTTTTAAACAGTAACCGTGAGACCCACAACCACTAAGATCAAACAGTAACTTTGTCAGAGATTCGGTGAGAAATTGACGATACCCAGGGGACACAATGGACGGATGGCCTCGTGTCCTCCTGTCATTACGTTTTCCTTAATTTTAATCATAACCTTTAATTATTAGTATAATTCCCCTAATATATATCCTCCAAATATTTCACGAAAACTTAATGACAACCGCCATTTGAGCAAGTCATTGTATTTCCATATCTATTCAAGGGCAGCTCTTAATTAAACCCAACCTTCACCAAAGGGCAACTGAAGGTAAGGAAAAAAATGAATGTCGAGACAACTAGGTTGATGAACAAAAAAAAAATATCACTTCGGGAAGAAAAAGATGCTCATTATGTTTGCAGCTTAATGTCTGGGTGAACGCAAAGTTACTTTCTTATCTCTCCCAAAACCTAATCATTTGTTGCAAGTAATGAATAAGACATTTGTGATAATTTGTAAAATACTGGTAAGGTGCTTTGCACTAACAACTCACAAACCCCTTCCATCCGGTGCATCCAAATGAAGAGGCTCAGGCTAATCTGGATTTCGGATGTTGCCTGACATCACCTCACAATGGACCCAAAAAACTTTGATTGTGAATAGAGTTCTAGTGAGTTGAATATTCACCGAAATGGGGATGAAACCTGCAATATCCAGACGAAAGAGATTTCCTAAGAACAATTTACATGTAAATGTTTGAAAATAGATGTTGGAAACTCACAATCGAAATAAAAAACTCCACCGATACAGCGTTTTACGCTATTCTGAACTGATGGCATCGTCAATACAAAATTTCAGCGATACTTGCATTTGATAAACAGATATCGTAGCACTCGCTGTTCTAGTTTTAGAATTCCATATTCTCAGTGGTGTTCAGCCATATTGATGTTCTTTATTAATAAAGTTTGAACGAGGAGCGTCTGACCAAGAAACGGAAATTCGAGAGAAGGCACAACAAATAAAATCTGTTTAAATGAAACAACAAAGGCATCAACAAATAATACAAAGCATTTCCTAATAGTCAGAATGCTTGTGTGAATAAAATTATTTCTATAATATTAATGCCTAAATAATATAAAGTCTTTAACCTGTACCAACGGGAAGCGTCATGACTGTAAAACGGACTTTATTTCCTTTGTTGACTTCCGTTTTGGTGACTTCGAGAGTCATTAATGAAACTTTTATGTGTGTGCATGTGTGTGTGTGTGCAAGAGAGAGAGAGAGAGAGAGAGACTTCTAAGATCATTTATGTGCATCAATAAAGAAAGGTGACTGAATACATTTTATTATTGTAAACTTTATCACCGAATGAATTACCTGATGAGGGCAACACAGTCATCAGTGAGTGATTCAGTTCATGATAGCAAAACGTTTACATTGAAGGACATATCCATCACTTCCACTTCTCTTTTTAGAAAGTCACCTGAGAACTTTGACCTCCGACGACGTTTGTGTCATGAACGAACAGGCAGCAGCGGTGTTCCATGGAAAACATTCAGATGGAAATTCATTTCTAAACTAATAACATTTTCTGTCGCTCAAACCAATTAGGAATGCTGCTTTCGATTCCCCAAACGACAGAGACTGATTTAGACGGATTCGTTAAAGGCAAATTGAGCGCGAGATGATTTTAGCATAGAATTGTATATGACACCGGTAGTCGAGTAAAGTGGGAAGTCAGGGAGGATAAGGGCATGGCTTCATTTCCCGAAAATGCTTTGCCGCAGAATTTAAGGCTGTCCTCCTTCAGTCATTGCCGCTACAGTAAAGGATTTCTGAGAAAGATTTCTATCTATCTATCTATATATCTATATATATATATAATATATATATATATATATATATATATATATATATATATATATATATATATATATATATATACACGTATGTCATGTTACAATAAAATTAACTGAACGAGAAGTTTGAAATTTTTAAGATACTGAAATCTCAAATTAAATACAATACCCCTTGATTAGATCTGATGACATTCGCACATTGTAGGTGTTTCCATTTGCAAACCCAACAGCAGATAGTAACCAGTTAGGTAAATGTAGGCAAATATTTAAGTCTAAGGTATAAAAAAAAGACCATAAAATCTCAAGTAAAGGGTTTTGTCAAAAGTTGTCAGTGTTATGTATGGAAGTAATTGGCAATTAGTCCTGAATCTTTAAAGTGGTGGTTCTTCAAAGCACTTCAACTAACGACCTTTGTTGCTCGGATAAACGTAAAAATTCCTATGAGATTTGTTAAAACCAATCTCTTTGAAGCTGAAATACAGTTGCATAAGCTATAGATAAAGTATACTCAGTAACTGCAATGGTTATTTCATCGGAAAATAAAAGGAAAACTTTAGATCGACAGCAAGATATTGGCTATATATAATAAGGAAAGTTTAGTTGTGCTATAGTATACTACGCGTCGCTATATATAGCTCCAAAGCCTCATCGCTTGACATCGAGTTCCCATCTCACTCATTAGATTTCCTGTAAATAAGTCGAGACGCGTTCCACTATCAATATGTGCCTATTGGTGACTCCTCCTGGAATTGGGCAGTTTATAATGGTCGGGAAGGAGGATACTAATTGAAGAAATTTCGCGCTTCATTGAGGGAAAAGGTTCCTTTAAAGTAGTGAATGAATCTATTCAATCCTGCGCTGTTTCTTGGTGTTTTTTTTTTTTTCTCTTTATTTCAGTTTGGATGTCTTTCTGTCTCTCTCTGTTGACAGTAATATTTTTCTGGCAAATTGCATTTTTTATTATAATTTATTTTTCTTGTCTTAATTTTTCTTTGAGGATATATAGTATATATATATATATATTAATATATATATATATATATATATATATATTATCTATATATATAATTTTTTTTATATATATAAAAGTTGGTTATAGTGTATGAATCATTTTATCCCTTCTGATCAAAGATTTTTCATGATAAAGAATGAAAAAGTTTTAGTGCCCTATTAATGACAACATTCAATTTCATTTTGCAGACCGTATTACGCCAGGTAACATCAGCGATGCCATAAACAGCATACCTAATAATAAATCGCCCGGCTGTGATGGTCTTCCCGCAGAGGCTTTCAAATTCTGCCATCCGATAATTTACATTTTGCTAGCTGCCTTATTCAATGCGTGCATAAATTCACCAGTTTCTTCCAGACAACTCCTTACTCTTAGTTCACTTGATACCATTAATCAAAACAAGCTAAAGGATGCAGCTGACCCTGGCAACTACCGGCCAATTGCAATCACAACGATCGTATCGAAGATACTTGAGTCGGTTTCTTCTTGTGAGACTTCTCCCCTTTCTACACACCACTGACAACCAGTTCGGGTTTAAAGCAAACCACTCAACCGACACCTGCATCTACATACTGAAAGAATTGCTGAACTACTACCTATCATCAGCATCTCCGGTTTTCCTGTGTTTTCGTAGATGTGAGAAAAGCATTTGACAGAGTAAACTACCTGAAGCTATTCCTGAAGCTGCATAAAAGCCGGGGGACACCCCTATATCTAATTGGCATTTTACATTGCTGGTTCTCCACACAGCAATTCTGTGTCAAATGGGGCAATGTATTATCGTACACCTTCGGCTCCCTAAACGGGCTTCGGCAAGGGGGCATTCTCTCTCCATACCTGTTTTAATACGTACACAGATGCCTTGAATGTCAAACTGAACTCACTCCCAATCGGATGCACTGTCAATGAAACAACTATAAACAACCTCTGTTACGTCGACGATATGGTTCTGGATTTCCCCATCAGTGCATGGCCTCCAAACGACTCATCGACACTTGCCGCCCAATATGCGAGGAATTTGATATAATCTACAACGAAACCAAGACCCAGTGCATGTCGCTTCTCCCGAGATCGCTTAAGCATATTTTGCAGAACCACAAATTTTCCTCGGAAACTATCGGCTGGAATTTGTGCGCGAATTCCGTATTTGGGTCACATTATTACCGACGACCTAAAAGATACGGCAGACATTGAACAGAGGCGTCGTAAACTATGTGCAACTGCAACATGATTGCAAGGAGGTTTGCCTTCTGTCCCGAGACGTCAACTGCTGCTCTTCCGCTCGTACTGTTACAGTATCTATGGGTGTTCCCTCTGGACGAACTATACCCGAAAGACCATGAGACGTATCACTGTTGTGCACAATGATATTCTGAGACGCCTCACAAACACTCCACGCTACCACTACGCCACACAGATGTTCTTAGAAAACCACCTGGACAATTTAAAAATCATTGTAAAGCGAACAATGTCCAGCCTGGTAACCCGAGTGAGAAACAGCGCAACTCGCTCATACAAAGCATCCTAAGGAGTGAAGCAAGAAGAAGATCTAAATTGTGGGAAAGATGGGAAAATGAGGCCTTTGTCCCCTAAAGGACTTAATCTCTGTATTAGCAAGATGTCAATCTTGCAGATTTTGTCCATTAATTATATTTATTGCTTGATATTTTATTTTTTCATTATTTCTGTGATTACTATCAAGTTAAGTTTATATATATATATATATATATATATATATATATATATATATCTATATATATATATATATATATATCTATATATATATATACATTCAATTTATGTATTTAGCCCTCTGGACCAGACTACTGTAACCACCTAAAGTCCTCTAGTGAAAATAAATTTAAGCTATATAATTTGTGCACTAACTGTTATACTCTCAATGCATTTTTTTTTTCTCACCAATATATTACTATTACCAGTATTATGATTACTATCTTTTATGCCACCTCAGCTATTTTGTGGATAAGTGCCGATTACTAATTTTTCCTATCATGTTGACTCATATATCTAGATTGTGTATGTTACTGTGTATTTTGTATGTTCATTGTATATGGTCTTGAACCGAAATAAAGGATATTATTATTATTATTATTATTA
>NC_061097.1:59921002-59938502 GCF_015104395.2 Macrobrachium nipponense | reverse complement strand
ATTAAGTCTTTTACCTTACGGGAAAAAAAAAGAAAATTTAGTCTCTCCAGAGACTAAATGCACCTGAAGTCTATCTCGAAACGATATTGAAAATTATGTTGTGAATACGAAAAGAAAATGGAGTCAGTTCTAGGACGTGAAAGATTCCGGAAGGAACTGGTCATTTTGCATTCGTTATTTACTTTGTCATCCTTTTTTCCCAATCAAGATTAGTTGTTCCAGCTTGGGATTCTACTATTATTCATCTTCCGGAAGTAGGACAGTAATAACCCATTCTTGTCTTAATTTTTAGGAGATGAACGAAGTTGTTACTTCTATAGTGACCTATTATGCTTTTGGTACTAACCTTTAAACTCACACTAAAGATAATTGATCAAAAAATAATACTGTACCGCTTTAGAAAATTAGATGATACCAAGTTCATTCTGAGATGATATATCAGAAATGTCAGATGTTCAAGGACCATTTTGTAACCCTACGGTTTTCTTATACCCACGAAAAGAGAGAAATTATAGCAAATATATTCTATATTAAATAGATCAACAAGAATCAAAGAGTTTTTAACAGAATTAATGTTTCTCTGGTCAGGTTCTTAAGTGAACAATCATTCATAGAACTTCGATACGATGAGTTTATTTGTAAGTATGGTATTGATAGCCATGCTACAAGAATATGTATTGAAGTTACCTAGTATAGAAAAAGTAAATATCAACAAAGTTGATATTTACAAGTTGTTACTCATACTATTGTTTATATAAAATTACTCACTCCAGAAAATCCCCAAAAGTCAATTTATTATTCTTACCCAAGTCTCGTGTTGTGGCGTTCGAATCCTCTCACGATATTTCGACTCAGATCTCCAGACTTCCTCGTTAGGTTTATTGGCTTCCTCAGAAGTGGTGACTCAGCAGATTTCAATGATATTGGATTTATTTTAGTTATCTTGGTGAGAGGAAAACGTGAAACGATTAGTGGTGACTATGTAGATTAAGCTCTCTCTCTCTCTCTCTCTCTCTCTCTCTCTTCTCTCTCTGGGTGAGACAGCACAGTGCATTTGCTATTTGAATTTATACCGTCAACAACATCCTATTGTATATTGTGAATACATATGTACTGTCCTTAAACCTCAAATACTGACTTTCGGTGTTAGACATTAGTACATTTTGGCCTCCACCTTTGAGGGGCCACATTATCAGTCTGGCCACTTCCGAAGGTCGTTCCTTCCCTTTAACACAAAACTGTGGAACTATCTTCCTGGAAGCACTAATGATGTGGAATTTCCTCAGTTCAAGATCTGTAATAATCCTTTGAAGCTCTGTGCATTATTGTCTTAAAAGGCCGGTCTTGCATATACTGTATGCCCTATGGATGCTAGATTTTTTTTTTTTTTTTTTTTTTTTACTCCTATTTACTATTCGATAAGTTCAAGTTTTCTTGGTAAAAATGTGTGCTTTTCGGCTCTTCGTCAAATTGACTTTCTTCTCATTCTGTTTTCCTTCCTTTCTGTTAGTTCTTATTTGCATTGTCACCCCTCACCCGGCCGCCCTCCCCCTACCCCATAAGAAATAAAAAGTACTCCTGGGTTTCGGCAGTTTTCTATAGAATGACTCTATTACTCCTCAAACATAAGTATATTTTAGTTTTACCAAACCACTGCACTAAGCTGATTGACAGCTCTCCTAGGGCTGGCCTAAGGGATTAGATAATTTTTATGTGGCTAGGAACCAATTTGTTACCTAGCAACGGGACCAACAGCTTAATATGGGATTACATCGAGAAATGAATTTCTAATCACCGGAAATACATTCCTCTGATTCCACGTTGGCAGAGAGGGAAATCGAGCTCGTGACTACGAAAGCGGCTATTATTTTTTTAATTCTATTTTCTTTAATTTTGTTAAGAAGTGCAGTGGAGCTGCAGTAACATTGGCATAAGTCTCTCTCTCTCTCTCTCTCTCTCTCTCTCTCTCTCTCTCTCTCTCTCTCTCTCTCTCTCTCTCTCTCTCTCTCTCTCTCTTTTATTTTCGGTTCATAACAGATGCTAGTGGCGATTTCAAATATCTGTAAGAAGTTCTGCCTTCAAAATTGTAGAATTCACTGAAGACCAGAGTCAACTGAAAAGTAAGAATGAAAAATAGAAACTTGAGCCATGGAAATACATCTGAACATGAATAGGATATGTTTTATCTTTACGATTCTAAAATATTATTTATCATCAACTTATGAACGACCCACGATCACAAAAAATCGATGCTCATGATATACAGGGCTATGCAATGCTTAATTCGTACTCACATGTCATGGAAAGAAAGGTTTTTGAGAAGGTAAGTGAAAATAAGCTTTACTTGACCTTCAGTGTTTGTGTGAACAAACAAGTTTTCAGCCAAGAAAGTTGATCATACCCTCGTAAGGTGGAGATTGCGAAGCAGTTAATTTTTCTTGTGTTTTGGTATTTCCTTCAACTGTTACTTCGTTCTTAGTGTTAGCTTTTTCAGCCTTAATAGTGGTGACATGACGACATATCTGATTATAAAGAGATTAAAATTTACTAAAAAAACAAAAAAAAAAACCTACTATTAAAATATAAAATTAATATAAAGATACAATCAGTGCACCTGTGGAAAAAGCGTTTGGTAATGAAGATTGAGAGATTAATGATTAAAATGAGCATGGCCACAATATGGAATGAGCTCACTAGGGGCTGTGTGAATTAGGCCGCAAAGATGAATATATAGAAAATGAAATATAAAGAATACGCCATATTCCGCGCCTAGTATTACACTTTTAGTGTTCATGCTGTAATAAATGCGTCCCTTATCGTCCATTTTTCTTTTTTTTTTCTTTTTCTGTACAGACCATCCCACTAACGTAAATACGTCCAAACTAGAGAGAGAGAGAGAGAGAGAGAGAGAGAGCGAAAACGTCAGAATTTAACACATTTATGTATGATAGTTAAGTTCGCACATATGCCGCGACAAATAAGCAAACATATAAACAAATAATCTAACGAATCATTCTCAAAAGACAGCAAAGGCAGTGAAAGAGAAATGTATTTTACGACTTTCTTACAAGTTTCTGAACTACGAGCGGTTCACTTCTTTCATTGGTTATATCTCATCATTAGGTTTCGCATCAATACCAGCTTTTGGCATTGAAGGAACGTCTCCATACAACGACTTGCAAGGTGAGGTAGTTGTTGTTAGCTATGTCAATTTTACCTTGTTATCCAATACGTTCCCGACAAGCAATTAACTTTTCATGAAGCAAGTTCGATAGACGGACAATTTCCATAAGAGGATATACAAGAGAAGAGTTTGCTTTATCTAAAAACACATTTATCTTTCCCACTGATAATCATCAAGTTTCTTGACATTGCAAAAGGTACAAACTATGAATAATACAGATACAAATAAAGTTTTTTGAGGTGAAGATGTCTGTTTCACTATAACAACTTGTGACGTTTTTAATTTTCTTGATTCATGAACTTCTCCAGACATACATTGGAATACTTTATTTATTTATTTATTTATTTATTTATTTATTTATTTATTTATTTATTTATTTATTTTGTCTCTCAGTCTTATTTGTGATGCATTAGAAGACTCTTATTTCTCAGCTCAATTTATTTGCCCGATGTGATTATGAAAAGAATCTTAATTTTTGGCGATTCCTTCAGTGGTTTAGAAATGATTAAGTTTTTGTAAATCGAGACGGTATATATGATTTAGCCTTAAACTGAATCACGAAGATTTCTTCATTGATATTATTTAATTTCAAATAAGTGTATGTTTTCATATTCGAAAAAATTGCAATAATATGAACTTAGACATTTTATAAACTTTAAAAAGAACGAAACAGATGGTAGAAATTGATCATCCGGCTTTGACACACAGCAAACGTAAAGAGTTGGCAAGCTAAAGAGACGTCGAAATCCGCTAAATTAAAACCCTGGTAGATTAAAACAACAAAGAAATGTGAGAGAATTGCAGGACGAAATATTTTCCCGTTTCACAAATATTCATGTTTACCGCTTCCCAAACTCTTCATACAAATTTTTCCTTTTATTTTTTCAAGATAGATTTGTACACCTGACAGCAAATACTATTTATTTATTTATTTATTTATTTATTTATTTATTTATTTATTTATTTATTTATTTATTTATTTATTTATTTATTTAGAGAGAGAGAGAGAGAGAGACAGAGAGAGAGAAGAGAGAGAGAGAGAGAGAGAGAAGAGCATGTTCTCGCAGGACCTTGGAAAGATCTCACCAATTTACGCAGCAGATTTCATCAAACACTCCTTCATAAGTTAAATTTCTGCATTAATAAATCCTTGAATACGAAGCTGAACTTCGTTTTAAATTATCCCTTTAAAATAAGGATAAAAGAGAAGACGAGTGGGAGAAATATACTGAGAAACATTACTCAGTGGCTAACTAATAGGAGTAAAGTATAAATAACTAAAAAAAAAAAAAAAAAAAAAAAAAGAAACAGATATGAAAACCGTAAAAGAGATGAAATTAGATGAAAATTAAGGGCCAAGATTTTAAATTGTGTGTATAATATTCAAAGGAAAAAAATTATAATGCCATACAAAAAAAATATAATCCTAATAGGTAATGAAGGCTTCCATCCAGTGCCTTGTATACAAAAGCCTTAAGCGCCTACAAGTAAAGTGCGTTTAAAACTACATTGGTACTATCAGAAATGGCGTTATTTGATTATAATTACATGAAGGTTATCATATATATTTGATGCCAAGTACTCATTTCGTGCAAGGTCTTTGTAAATTTATTGCATTCAATATATCATTAATATCCTTAAAAATATGAAATTCTGTATTATTATTGTTGTTGTTCTTTCGTCTACTATACCTTAGTCGTTCGCTAATAAACGTATAATAGGAAAAAATGTATCAATGAGGTGTCTAACCGGACAATGTGATTGAAGAAAAAGAAGACAATTTCCAAGCTGAAACGGTTTTACTTTAGAAATTGATATATGAATGAGCAGACATTCTCGCATCTGGAGGGAGTGAAAAAGGCTTGGAGGGAAGATCGAGAGGGAGGCAGAGAATTAGATGGCGAGATAAAATGAAAGAAGATATGTAGAAAGAGGTTTGGTGGAGGATGATGCCTTTGAAAGAAGGCAATGGAGAAGGCGCATTAGGCGACCGACCCCTTAATGCAGTAGGGATGACGGCGGAAAAGAAGAGTCACGGTTGCATCAGTCTTTGCAGAAAATCTTCAATGTGAAAAAGACCCCATACGAGGAAAGTAATTTCTCTGTTTCTGTTGACAGGAAATAATATTCCTGAAAGGAATTGATTTACGCATCCAATCCCCTACTGCATGAAATAATAGAAAAAAATTATCTTATTTTGTTCTTTCTTCAGTGTTCAGAGAATTTGGAAAGAATGTGGGTTTGATCAGAGGTGAAAAGGATTAAGAAATACATTCGCCAGAAATGGTTAAGGAAACATTGTCTCACTGACACAAACAATAATGAATGTATTCCCTAACCGGTTATTTTTATCAAATAAATGTCAGTGATTAGACCTATGTGGGTGTTCTCTAAACCTCCGGATGTTATAAATATTAATTCTTAGCTACAAATTAAAGAAGTTCAAGTACATCTTAATAATGTTTCTTACATCGGGAAAATAACTCTTTCCTCGTCGTCACTTCGGATCCAGTTGTGGAAGGGTGACCCCTCAAAGCAGAGACGTCATATTGGTGCTTTCTAAATGATTGTACTGTTAATGTGAGTTTGTGTTTATCTATTTGCAATATTAGTTTTGTCATTTTCTTTCTGTGTATCATTTTCTATTTTGCTTCTCGTTTTTTTACTTATATGCACTTTTTGGGGAAGCTTCATTTTCAACTTAATGACTTTTTAATGAAGAGTTTAATCTTAATAATTCTAATTATAGTAACTATGTAATATTACGATTATTATATTATGGTTGTACTCAAAATGTAGAAATATTCTTTTTCTATTAAAAATTTCCCTAACGAGTGTCGGCGGTAAAAGGAAAACGAGTTGAATTTATGCCGTTGCATTTTCGCTATTGTGTGTATTCCCAATAAACAGACTGTATTCCCAAGTTTCACATGTTTACTTTTTAAAGCTATTTGCAACAAAGCATAAAAACGGTAGTCATTCAAAAAATGCAATTTTAGTTAGTAGACGTCTGTCATTACCGGACTAAAGAAAGTTTTTCTATATTATAATGAAATAGACAATAAATGCATTTCAGTAATGGTGATACTGAAAAATTTTCTGCCAGCATAATTTGGCAAAAGATGTTTTTTTTACTATGTTTAAACGAAATATTTAAAAGAAAATACAGCACCTGGAGTTAATTGTAAATCTTACATTGTAATAACATTAGTTTATGATGAAGTGTTATTACTAGAAAAGGACCTGACATATTGCGGGCAAACATATTTATGAAATGAACGAAATAATAGAAATTATATGTGGGTGGCCATAGGAGGTGAGGAGTTATAGTGTTTAGCTAAAAATAGCAACTGAATTCTGTCCTTTCTGAACAGCGATCTTAGCGTGTATGGATTCGTAACAAAATAGCAAGATTTAAGAACAGCCAGGCAATGTTATCAATTATTCTCAATAAACTGACATGGTCACATCAACGGAAGAGACAAATAACTAGGACATATCAGTAGGATAACTGTTCAACATCGGGCTTTCTGGATTCATATTGATCCAGTAATAACAATGTAGGATAGTTTTATTAAAAGAGAAATGATCTCAAGTGAAAAGTCCCAGAATTATGTATAATAATAATATAAATTATTTTTACAAGAGCCTTAAAAAAATCTGTTATGGATTCTAAGCAAAACCCAGTTTTTAGAAATATATATTGTAATTATGTTCCCTCATATTATGCCGTCTCTTTCTCCAATTAACATAATATTAGGAAGTCCAGAAGTAAGTAAATAGTCTTATTTTCTCATTCCTAATAAAGATACAGGCGAATTTGCCCTCTCTATCGCTTTCACTCCTTCTAAGGGATTAATCTCTTTTATCCTCCTTTTGTTTGTTTGACTGTTGGTGCCTTGTTTTACAGATTTACCGCTGGAAGAGAAAGTCCGCCTAAGGGAAGCCGACGCCGGTTGATGACGATCAGCCGCCATGGCTAAAGCCCAGGACGTGGGCTAACCTAGGAAGACCTTGTGGCAGCGGTGCCTGTGAACCATCTCCGCTGGCAAAAAAGGCCAGAGCACCAGACGAACGGCCTTAGAACTTTCCATGCTCTCCTTGAACCAGGACCAACCTTAGCAACTTCGGACTTCCTGCTCCTAATGAGCTACCCCTTTGAGAAGGGGCTATTTGCTAGACAATGTGATCATCGATGTGCATTAGCATCCCTCTCTTACCAACACCTGGGGAAGACGATTGTAACTTCTACAGAAGGTAAAGTGCAAATTCCAATGTTGTGAGCAGTCAGTCCCATCTCACGTCTTTGACTTATTTTCTTTCCCATTCCTCCAGCGAGTCCTGCATGGTGCTGTAATTGTGTATTGTTGCGGACCTTCAGCCGAGAGTGTTTCTCAGTAACGAGTAAAGTGTTTCATTTCTAAGAGAGTTCAAGTTGTTAGGTACCTTCTGCACATCCCCCTCGATCCTCAACCACGTGCCTTATGCAATCTGTACATCTGCCAATCGCTCTCGTTGCACATTGCAGTAGTGCAGCTTTGGACACCGGACTCCCTCCTTGTGTGCTTCGGGGGAAACTCCCCATCGTTTTCTTTGCTCCGCATTCCCCGAAACCTCCGGTCACCTTTTCTATTCATCCACTTCAAAATCTAAATCACTGTTATTTGTAATCTGTGCTCATGGGCTCTTACGTCACCCTCGAACCCATATGGGGTTATCATTTGTTCTTCTGATATGATTGAGAGTGAAAATATCATCAATTAAACTAACCTTTAGTGTTTAAGTGTTTAACATATAATCACCTCAAATCTGAAAGTTAGGCCTTCTGTCAGTTAATTTTGTATATAATTCTCAGATCTATATAATTTTCTCATCCTAAGTTGCGCATTCCCTGTACAATCATATCAATACATAATATATATACGTGTATATATTATATATATATATATATATAATATATATATATATATATATATATAATATATATGTATATATATATACATTCATACACACATATATATATATATATATATATATATATATATATATATATATATATATATATATGTCTATATATGTATGCATGTATGTGCGTGCGAAAGGAAGTGAATTGAGGTTGATCAAAACGCCTTATACAGAATATACAGCTTTAACGATTATTCCGTGGCTGCTGGTCACAAGCAAGCATAGCAGTTTAACTTACAAAGAGAATGGTGTTAAGCCTACTGACGAATCTGAGTGTCGGCCGAAGTGAACTCGACAGAAAAAGAATAGAGGCAGAAGGTCGTGAAAATCGGAAGAACCAATGAATAGTAAAGTCCAACAGGGATGCTCAACAGTTTGGGTAGAGTTGATCGAGAAAGGTGTGTTAAACAGCAGACACGTCAAACGTGCGGCCCTTTGCAAGCACACCTGCTGACCGTACAAACAATACTGTAATTTGGTAATTTAACGGTGATAACTGCTGTTTTTATCATTTAAGCTGGATAAACGTGAGTCATTGACAGAAAACGGCATGCTTTTCTTTATTCTGAATAAATTTTACTCTTAGAAATAGTCTATCACTTTTTCATCGATTTCTAAGTCACAAAAGAAACACAAATGCAACTGTCGACTTTTTTTCTTTTGTAAGTAATAGAAATATTCTGCTACAATGTTGATTAGATGACTTCAATTAGTAGTTGTGTGACCCATTTGGCAACTCGGGGACCCTCAGTTTGATATGCCTGTGTTAAGGGGCGTGTTGAGTGACTCTCTCAGTGTGGACGGGACTTCAATTAAAATTTTTCACACTCCCTCCCTGGAATGAACGACCCAGACTCTGTTCTCACGACCAAGTTTGGGACTCAGTTGATTCCAGTGAAGCATCTTATTTATAGAAGGTAGAAACTTTCATAATCAAAGGGACAATAAAGGCAAAATTCCCCTTTCTGTAGTGATTAACCTTGAAGAATATATTGTATCACTTTATGAGAAAGATAATTTGTTTTCACACAAGTCATAAAACTCAACGACCACATCTAAGTCCACTACCCTAGATTCTTTCTCTATCTACAACTGAGGGTAATACAATGGGTGGCGAGCTTTCGGAAGATATTGGCAGCAAAGGAAGAACATCACATGTATAGAAAGAAGAAGAAGAAGAAGAAGAAGAAGAAAGAAAAAACGCCCTATAAAAATATTTTCACAGTATTTCACAACATGTCGTCCAGTTTATAAACACCAACCTAATCTCGTATGATTAAAACACCCACCGGACTGCACGTAGAGAGAGAGAGAGAGAGAGAGAGAGAGAGAGAGAGAGAGAGAGAGAGAGAGAGCGACAGACAGACAGACAGAGAGTAGTTACGCCGCCCTACCTGATAAAATAAAAAGAAAAGAAAAGACAATTTTTACGTAAGAGAAACAAGAACATAAGTGTAAGCAAGAAATGAAGAAACAAGAAAATAAATTGAATACATCGAATAAAAAGGCAAGCAAGCGAAGATTTAGTCTACAAGAAGAAGCAAGCAAGCAAAGAGTAGTCTAGGAGATGAAGTGTTGTCAAAAGTTGGTGGCTCTGATGTTATTGAGCTGACGACCACGCCTTAAGGGCCTAACTAAATCTCATACAGATTAAAGTTCGAGGAAAAATTATGATTGTAAAAGTTTTATTACGAAACTGAATCTTTGATACATTTTAACAACAATGTGACCACGTGAGACTTAGGAAACCCGATGGAAATCAGTGATACAATACATGAATACACTAAATTTCTCGTATGTGAGGGCCATGTGCTCCTTACCCTTGGAAATTCGATAGGTCCCCTAATGTAACCTTTACTAGAAAATTATCACGACATCTGGAATAAACATAGCTTCAACAATGTTGATGAGGCACTACGATATCAGCAGTCCATAATAACCTGACTGTGGTGTTAGTGGAGAGCTAGGGTTGCTTACCTTTTACTAATGGATGCTCTTGGAAAGCAGAGTTAGCTAAAATGTTACCTCGGTAACGCTATGTTTAGAACTAGTTTGCTACGCGTAATTTACTATCCTGGTTCATATTGATTAATGATTACACAAACATTTAACATTCGTGTCGGTTTACTTTTTGCAATTGTCACCTACGAGTCTCGCAACAAGAATATTTTGAATGCCTAAATAATTTTCTTCCTATCTATTTAGTCAGGTTAATCCGTAAGTGAACAATGACGCAGAAATCGTAGTGACGGAATTCATTTCGGCCCTGCTGTCTCTCTTCTTCGTACTTTAACCTGAATGTTGTGAAAGGTTTATCGGGAAAAGTGGACCCGTCTTTTTCGCGGCATGAAGCAAGTGAGTAAAGAACAGTCTACAAACGAATCAAGCAAGCAAACAGACAATAGTCTACAATATGAACACACAAGGAATAGTCTACAAGATGAAGCAAACAAGTAGAGTCGTCTAGAAGTCGAAGCAAGCAAACAAATAGAAATCTGCTCAGCTGACTGCATTGTCACTTGACGCAGCACCGAAGTATGAATAGGATACACACACACACGCACATTTGCACACAAATTTCTTAGAAGAAAAATATTTAAAAATGTATTTAGATATGCATAATTAATCTATATAAATTAGACATACACACAGGCCTAGTAATTCCTGGTAAACTTATTTCTTTCTTTACTAATTATTGCTAACAATATTGACTTATTTTGCTGTGGTTTATACCAACGTGTTTTAAGATTAATATTAATCTATATTTAATCGATTTTATTTTCTTTGAATGGGAAGTATTTATCTGCAGTTTGAATTCTTTTTCTGTGACTTTATTGAGGGTGGGTGGGTGGAGGGGGCGCCCCTTTCGTGTTAAACGAAACTAGGATTAATTGCTATTGATTAGGCCAAAATTATTCCGAGAAGTCAAGTACGTAGATTGAACAAAAGATTAAACATGAACGACCCTACAAATGCTGGAACTACCAGCCAACTGTAGTCACCCATGAGATTGTCCAAGTGAAGCCCCACATAATTAAGCTTTGGGGAAAGGAAAGAAAACTGTGATTTCTGTCAGCTCTTTAGTGGGAAGTTACGCTGAAGGGCAGACCAAAGATAAAAGCTTTCTCGATCTCTCAACAAGGGATATGGGATTAATGGTCATTCCGAAGCCTATCGAAGACTTGATATGGGAGGAATTATAGCAATATTTAGGAAAAATCTACTCCGCTGCGCGAGAAACGACCGTGTAATCAACTTGGCAAATATTGTACAAAGTTAGAACTTAGACAAGGGAAATTATCTCAGAAAGGCCCCACAGTTACACAACCCGTTGAATGAGTAAGAAAATTTAGTTTTCACCACGGCGTGGACATCAACTACAGCAAGTCAACCCGTAATTACAGTAAAAAAAAATATTAAGGTTAGCTTTGTCATTAGGAAATTTTCCATCAAAAGTGTTTGGAATCTAGAAGATATCACTGAGATCGAGAATGAAGAAACTTTTGGGAAGGAATCTCGAAGGCAACGATTTATATGTAAAGGGAAATAACAATCAGGGTTAGGTCTACGACACCAACTAGAAATCCAAGTAGAGGAACGAGTACTCCTCTTAATGGGGAGTTTCAGCTGTCATAATCACTGCTAGAAGATAGACCATTTTGCAAGTGATTGCTGTGGTCCAGACTACTGCACCTATCTTAAAAAATTCTGGCATATCTTTAGGAAGTGTAGAAGTAGGCCTAGACATAGTAGATCTCAGTCACAAGGTAGATGGTGAAATCGGAGTCAGTCTCAACATAGAGATAGGAATACCAACATGGCTGTAATATTTAATATACCAACAAGACCAAGTAGCCTTGGGTGAACAAATAGTCAATTTTCCCTCGCTCAGAATAATTGACATTCCTTCATAACTGAGGAAAAAACGGACGTCAGATGCTAGTTTAAGCTAAATAACAACTGACCCAACCGGGATCATTGCGTTCCAATGATCCCTTTTGAGTGAGCACGATAGAGGTAATCAACACACAGATATGCATGGAACAAAAATATATTTCTGACTAACATCGGGATTGAACCCAGGTCTTCCCATTGAAAGGTACGGTTACTACATTTTCGATTGAAATACACCCATACACCCACCCACACACACACACACACACACACACACACACACACATATATATATATATATATATATATATATTTATATATATTTTATATATATATATAATATATTATATATATTATATATATATATATATATATATACACATACATATATATATGATATATATATACATACATACATAAAACTATAATATTATAATATAATATATATAATATAATATATCTATATAATATATAATATAATATATATAATAATACTATATATTCTTTATAATAATATATATAATATATAATAATATATATTGTATATTATATATATATATATAATATATATATAATATATATTATATATATATATTATATATAATATATTATATATATATATAGATTTCTATATATATATATACATACAATACCATAATATAGAATTTTATATATATATATATATATATATATATATATATATTATATATATATATAGATATATTATATATATATATTTTATATAAATAGATATATATATATATATATCTATTTTATATATATATTATATATATATATATATATATATATTATATATTATTATATATATATATATATAGAATATATATAATATATATATATATATATATATATATATATTAGATATATTTATATATAAATAAAGGTTTTTTGCCACGAAGGAAAAATGAAAAAGCGGGATAGCCAAGTATTTCGATCCTGTTCGGACCCTTTACTGAGGCAAACTGATTTACAGAGGCCAACCATAGTCAAGAGAAGCTTAATATCCAAACTGACACTATGTTGTCCTCTGTAAAATAAGTTTGCCTTAGTAAAGGGTCCGAACAGGACCGAAAGTACTTGGCTATCCAGCTTTTTCATTTTTTCCTTCGTGGCAAAAAACCTTTATTTACACATAGCATCACGTTTTATGAATACTTCGTGATCAAGTTATCATATATACATATATATATATATATATATATATATATATATATATATATATATGTGTGTGTGTTTACATATGGAGGGATATATGATCATTGTCATTATCATTTGAATTTTTCAATTGTGTTAACGAACAATGAAGTTGAAATGACGACGACTTTATGACATTTCTTCAGGAAAATAAGAACATTAGGGATGATCAAAACTCATCATGCCTTCAAGGAAGCATTTTCTTTGCAAGAATTATTATTTACCTACACTGATGAAAACAAAACAAAGAAACTTACCAGGTTAACAAATAGTGAGAAGTTCCAAAACCGAATGAATGCTGATGTCGTTGCAGGCAGAAGAGGGTCATCTTGACGGAACATTCAAAACCGCAAGAAATCCTAATGTTAATGAAAGGAGGAATCGGCTTTGTCCAACATTCCGACCTCGTCTCTTTGCCCCAGCTCTTTTCCGTATAGTTTCTTTCATTCTTGCTTTTGACTCTTCTTCTTATTCTCATCGCTGTATCTGTCTTTCTTTGATAAATTTGTCCGCCTCTCATTCTCCATAGCTTCTTTTGGTGTTTCGCCCATGAGTTGCTTTTAATTTCTCTTCTTTTTTTTTCACTCTTCTCTCCTAAGACACTCTGAACCTTATATCGTAAATTTTACCTTTGCACTCTTTAATTTTAACTTTCTTTTCTTTATTTAACAATTTTAATTTTAATCATGTATTCGGTGTATTCCGTTTTAAACGAGAAGCCTATAATATCTATCATCTCAAATTCTACTTATCAAAAAATATTGGCGAGAGAGAAGAAAGTAACGAAGAGTAAATGCTGCCCAAAAGGCTCTGTAACCAGCCAGGGCTTCCAGTGTCTCGTTCTGCTTGTTCCTTCGATGACCTTAAAGCAGAAGGAGGCGACTGGTTTCAGCAAAGGCCATGAGAACAGTTTTTCTTTTCCGGTGTAAAGGTTTCTGAAAGAATCCCTCTCATCATTAATAATAAAAGAAAAAGTGAAAATAGCTCGGAAGTTTCTTCGGCGCAATCGAGCTCACTGTACAGCGTAATAACGTATGAGCCTCGGTCCATGACGCTTTCATCCACTGGCCGTTGGTGTCCTGTCCTATAGCGGTGCCAGACACACGATAATGGCTAAATTTAACCTTAAATAAAATAAAACTTACTGATGTTAGATGGCTGCAATTTGTTATGTTTGATGACTGGAGGGGTATAATCAACATACAAATTTGCAGCCCTCTAGCCTCAGTAGCTTTTAAGATCTGGGAGATTTTTGTTTTTAAAGTATATAGGAAACCCACGAATAATTTGTCATATATCCATTTTTACTTTAAACATGCTATACAATATAAGGTGTCAACATATTCCAGTATGTATCTTAGAGCTCTTAGAATTTGTATTCCTGAATTTTTGGAAGAGGAGTTTAAATTATTGATAAAATAGGAGATTTATTATATCGCCCTCCATATTTTTTGGAACTTTGTAAAAATAAAGCAAAAAAGACATATTACAATCAAACCAGTGTTAACAAAGAGCTAAAGAAAATTCTCTGTACCATTCCATCATAATTTCATTCCTGCTGTACCCACTTTAAAAACTATAGATATTAACTTAGTATTTAAATATAATATTTTGAGAAATTAAGAATAGCCCGTCAAATTCAAACAATATTGTATACAGTTATCCTTGTAAAGAATGTAATAAGATGTATATAGGGTAATAATTGAAAGATTTAAAGGTGAGATGCTCTCAGCACAAAAATGCTACATCAAGAGGCTTAACGAATATGGCTTTGTAGCTCATTGGCTTAAGGAAGGCCATGTTATTAACTGGGATGATTGTCTTCAACTTCTGTGTGTGTGTGTGTGTGTGTGTGTGTGTGTGTGTGTGTGTGTGTGTGAGAGAGAGAGAGAGAGAGAGAGAGAGAGAGAGAGAGAGAGAGAGCGATAGAGGAGAGAGAGAGGAACAGGATCCAGAGCATCAAGAGTGTGTCTGTTCTTCGACGAGACTTGATAGTTGAAACGAAGTATATGGGATATTATATAGGCAGAATATACCTGTATAAAGCAAGAATGTGCATGTCGAATGCGTTGTTTGTGATGCCATGTACTTATTGTGTTCATAGCAGAGAGAGAGAGAGAGAGAGAGAGAGAGAGAGAGAGAGAGAGAGAGAGACTTGAGGAGAAAGGGCAGACCATAAACTAATAGAAAGACTGCCAAAACTCATACTTCACAAAGCTAGAAAATACAGGAAGGGAGAAAAGAGTGAGAGAGGAAAACCAGAGCAAATATTGAACTGAAAAGAAAAGTAACCCTTTTCTAATGAGGTCTTGGCAACTCACTGAGGAAGATCAACAAAATATCAGCTGTGTATAATGACATTCATTATAGGTCGTCTGGCAATTGCAACGACGCATCACTGGATTTTGTAACAATATTTTACCCCAAGTTACAGAGAGATTTACAGAATTCTCATTGGGAAGAACCAAATTAAGTAGAAAGTCAATACAAGGCAGAGGAATGACTTTAGATTAATAGTAAAGAGGTATAATAACTGTCAAATGTATATATATATAATTTAGAAGTTCACTGTTACATAACATTTCAATGTTGGGACTATTATCCTAATCCTGGTTCTTCCCCCAAAACAGTTTTCCATTCTTTTCCTGATCCTTTCCAAACCATTTGTTGTTTTCCAGCCCTTCCCTTCTACCCTTCTTTCTAGTCCCTTTTAGTTCAGGTGTTCTGGCTTCCTGTCAGGAATGAAAGATTGTGGAAGGCTTTAGTTGTTTTGCTTCATGATATAAAGAGTTGTAAGTAAGATATGCTTGCAGTGCAGTGTCTTTCATAATTAGGAAAGTTATTGCTGAAATATAAATGCATGTGGTTGCATCATCTTTTTGTTTCTTAGGTACATGCTATTACTCTTTATATGTGCAGATTTATATACATAGCTGGAATGGTTATAGATATATTTATCATATGCTCATACTAAGTCTGTGGCCTCGTTTTCCATGGCATTTATTTAGCTTTCCTTTGACGGCAGCTAGATTTTTTCTGCCCCTTGCAGCACCTGTGGGGAATTCATCCAAGTTCGTTGATTCTCCTTCCCCCTTACAAACATTTCTATTCTTAGATTTCCTCTTTCACAATACCTTAAAAACATCCTTTTTTCAGATTTTTCCTTTGATTTCCTCTGACAATAATATACTTCTACATCTGCCTTTCTCTTACAACTTACTCTTAATATTACTCTCAGCAATTCTTGCATTTTATGTTAGTTTCTTCCCTCAATAAAAATTTTTTTCTTCTGCCTTTTTCTTATGTAACCCACTACTTTCTTATTCTCCCTTATCAAACGTCTGAAAATGGATTTTCCTTTCACTTTTCATTGTAAATACCATTACTAATTTCCCTGTGAGGATAATTCATTACAATTTTTTTTTCATTTCTATTCTTTGTCATTACTTTCTTTACCTATCATATCAAAATAAAAAATGACCACTTTTCTTCCTCCCTGTGTTTAGACCCCAATTTCATTATTCTCTCCTTTCGCTCCAAACTTTTTTTCGAACCATTTCCATCGTCAGTTTCTCAGCCAGACCTCCTGTTCGTGTTTCCTTCCAATCTCAGTCTACCTGAGCAACGAAAACATGCCAAAAGAAATAGCCTCGGGAAAGAAAGAAAAGACACATTTCACACACTTACCAAGACACACTTGGAGTCGACCGTCAGAGATAACCTAGAGGCATGTAAGTTTACTCGTATGGGATCAAAATTAGTTTCAAATCCTTTAATATTGATAGCACGTGAGTAGTTGTAAAAGTAAGAGAGAAAGAGAAAAACTTCCTAACAATAACTAGAGATAGGAAGAGAAAGAAAGATTTGACTGGTTGTGCGTATATATATATATATATATATATATATATATATATATATATATATATATATATATATATATATATATATATATATATAGAGAGAGAGAGAGAGAGAGAGAGAGAGAGAGAGAGAGAGAGAGAGAGAGAGAGAGAGAGAGAAAAGCATTATAGATATACATATATATATATATATATATATATATATATATATATATATATATATATATATATATATATATATATATATATATATATATATATATATATATATGTATATATATAAAGGACGAATTTCACGAAAGAAAGAAACTTCTTGTCCTTTACTTAGCAGTCTGAAGAAATAAAAAAAGTTTGCATAGAAAGCCCATATAAATGACAAATG